>NC_139510.1:16949217-17192891 GCF_008360975.1 Lichenostomus cassidix
GTGAGTGGAAGCCTGTGCATGGTGCTGTGAATTGGTGTCAGTGGGAGTGGCTGGATGGGGAGGGACCTGGGGAACCCCACTCCCTTAGTGTCCTTGCTGCTGAGCCTTGAGAAACTGTAAAAGCTTAAAGGATGTTGCACACAAGATGACAGACAGGACAAAGGGCAGGGTGTGAAGTAACAGACAGGCTAGAAGATGGGACAACAGGGGAGTAAGAAGCAATCATAAAGGAATGAAAACAAGAAAATCAATATTGCATACCACCAAATAGCCCCCTGGGAGTTAAATTGGCAAATTGGGAGAAGAACTCTACTATCAAGGAGTTAAATAAAATAAAAATGTTTCAATATTGTATGATAGAATGGACAAAGGAAGAAATAAGATCTGACCATGTTTCTTGGCCCGGGTATGGGTCCTCAGATGTTGGAAAGCACAGTTTTCCAGCAAAACTTGTGTTGGTTGAGCAGGCCTGAACAAAGCCTCAGCATAGTCAGGCCTCAGTAAAAATCCTAGCAAGCTGTCATGAGAAGCTAACACCTGGGAACCACAGCTGTGCTTCTGGGCTGTGAGAAGAATGTCATGGGAAAGGATAGGGAGTCAAGAGTGTTATGAGAAAGAATAAGGGAGTTGTCGCTGTTGAGCAGCTAGCAGAGTAATGAAGGCACCAGTTCTCAGTGGCAAGAAGGAATGACCTTTATTGTTTTGATTTCATCACATATATAGAGTTCTCAAAAGTCACCCAGATTGGTCAGTCAGAAGCCTTCCCCCAGGCCTGATTGGCCAGGCCTGCACTGCCCAAGTTCTGGGACACTGTTCCGACAACATCCAAACTTTATGTTTATTTACAAAACACAAGAAAACTTCTCATGAGAAAAACCTGTGCTAGCCACAGGGAGTCACCAGGAAGATCCCTGAATGTGTGAGAACAAACTGCAGATACGTGTGTCGCTATAATTAGAAACATCTGTAACAGTATATAAGTTTCTCGTTTGGTGAAATAAAATGGAGCTTGCTTTATGACTTATATTAAGTCATGTGTGAGTTCTCTCTCGCCGTTCGTCACTCAGAAAATTTGATTTCCAAGCCTTGAATACTTTTATAAATGAAAGAGAACCTTTTGACCCCAAAGAGGATAAATATGCAGCCTGCTGGGTTGGTAATGCAATAAAGATCACTAGTGCGAAGGTGTTTAAGTTATTAGAGGCTGATAAGGAGGAACAGGTTAGGGAGAGGGGGGAGAAAGTATGGGACCCCTTAGATGTGTTAACTCCCCTGTGGTCCCCTATCCCAGCAGGCCCAGTACTTCCAGTGGCCCCTATTCCCACTAGACCAGTTACTCCTACTGCCCCTCAGATTCCGGTGGGGTTACCCAATTACCCTGATCCAATTATTCCCTCCACCTCAAAAACAACCCGTTCCTTGGATGAACCACCTGGTTCATCTGGCCCTAGTTTCATGTATGAGGGACCTTACGCAAATTCTCGGGGAAAACTAGCTCTCAGGCAGGAAGGTGAAGGAGAAAAGAGGACTGGCTTGTTTCCATTGAGGGAGGTACCAATGGGGGGAGCCCAAGGAGGGATAGGTTTTGTTAATGCCCCACTAACATCTTCAGAGGTGAGAGCCTTTACAAAGGAAATAAAGGGTTATTAGAAGACCCAGTCAGAGTGGCAGAACAATTCGATCAGTTTTTAGGCCCAAATATCTATATGTGGGATGAGATGGACTCAATTACGAAAATTTGATTTTCCCCAGAAGAAAGACAAATGATTAGAGCAGCAGGAATAAGAATTTGGGAAAGGGAAAACCAGCAAGGCCCACCGCGAGAACATAAAATGCCCTTAACGGCCCCAAATTGGAATCCAAATGATGAGGTGGGTAGGAAGAGCATGAATGATTACAGGAATTTGTTTATAAAAGGAATAAGGGAGGCGGTACCTCGAGGAAATAACACTGCTAAAGCATTTGAGGGCCAGCAAAGGAAGGATGAAACACCAACACAGTGGCTGGAAAGATATTCAGAAATGGACCCCAATAGCCCGGCAGGACAGGTCTTACTGTGACATGAGCCTGGCCGGATATTAAAAGGAAACTGGAAAAGATGGAGGAGTGACAGGAAAGAGGGCTGAATGAGTTACTGAGGGAAGCTCAGAAAGTGTATGTGAGGAGAGATGAGGACCGGATGAAAGCTAAAGCTAAGATAATGGTAGCCGCAATGAGGGAAAATAACTCCTCTGAGGATTTAAGAAAGGATGAAAAAGAAAGAGGAGGGAGTAAGACCTCTATGCAGAACAGGCCAGAGAGACCAGTAAGGGGCACCTGTTTTTACTGTGGGAAGGAAGGACACAACAGAAACGACTGTCCACAGAGGAAAAAGGATTTGGAAGTATTCAAGGAGGTACAAACAGAAGGTATAGAGGATTAAACATGTCAGGGGCTCTACCTCTGGGGAATCAATACCATCTAGAGCCCTTGGTAAATCCATTAATAGGTCCCCAGGAGGCTGCATGGGGAGCCCCAGGAGGATCTGACCCATGACTGTTTATATGCATAGATGGAAACACCATGAAGGTAATAGAGAAAGGGAAATTACCATCCAACTGGTCTGCCCAATGCTGTGAGCTCTATGTTCTAAAGAGAGGTTTGGAATATCTGGTGCAAAAGAAAGGGACCATTTACGCTGATGCTTTTTGGAGTGGTACATACGTTTGGTAAGATCTGGGAGGAAAGGGGTTATTGAATACAAAAGGAAAAGGAGTGGTCCATGAACAGCTCATTTTGGATATATTGGAAGCTTTGAAGGGACCGGAGGAAATCGCAGTGGTATACGTAAGGGGACATCAAAGAGGGACATCCTTGGAAATACAGGGAAACAATCTGGCAGATATAGAGGCTAAGGAAGTAGCTGTAAATGGAAGTAAAAGGATCTTAATGGTTACTTTAAAATCCATAATATCCACCCAGGAAAATGGGTATTGGTAAAGGCTTGGAGAGAACAATCCTTAACTCCTCAATGGGAAGGTCCCTTCCAGGTGTTGCTGACTATGGAAGCTGCAATCTGAACCAAAGAAAAAGGGTGGACCCATGCAAACCGTGTTAAAGGACCTGTGGAGGAACCAAAGGAGTGGACAGTGACAAGCACTCCGGGAGATACAAAGTTAGCTCTGAAAAGGGGACTCAAGTAACTACCAGGACTGCTAACCCTTTATCAATTTTTTTTGGGCCTAGTAAAGTATAGTAAAGTGTTCTTTGAACTTGTAAGGACCTTTCTAGGAAATATCCTGCCTGTCCCCCCCACCCCCCCTACCCCATACTACACATACACTCACCTCTTAACAGCTCAAGTGATTGGATTCTTAACAAAATTGCATCAATTCAGATTGTGGTAAGGGTGAGAAAGCACTACATCTGTTAAAGGGACTGAGAATTAACTCAACAAGAAGGTGTGGAGGGCAAGACTGGGTTGGGTATAGCTTCTACAACAGTGAGTCAACTACTGTAGGCTGCAACCCTACAGGTATGGAAAGTGGAGAAGCATCCCATGCCGGACCTCTGCTAATGCTTTTGTGGCTATTAGTATACCCAATTGGAATATATACGAATTCCTGCCACAAATGCAACCAGTCCCTTTATTCGGAGATGACCCAGGGATTTCTCCTTAGAACACATACACAGACAATGAGTGCTTTGACCCACCTAAATTAGAGACTTGCACCAAAGACAGAAAGATCTATTGGATTGCTGAGAATCTGGGAATGGTTACACAACAGTTAAGAGGGGAGTGTCCAAAAGGGGAAGAGTGGGTATGTTTTGAACATAACCTTGGGGGAGGAATTATGGAGAGTGGGCAGTATTATCAGGACTTGGTAAGAGAAAAAGAAATGGTAAAAGCAAGGAGACCAACCACCCTCCCATTGGGTATGGAATACCTGAGACTCCCAGAGTTGTGTAAAAATCTGTTTGTGGACCTGGGAGACAGAATTAGCCAGGAACTCAACCTTACCAACTGTCAGGTTTGTGGGGGACCACTTATGGCAGAGATATGGCCATGGAGGCGAAACAGCTTGGGCCCAGTCAAACTCTTGTGGTGGAACCACACTATCCAAAGAAAAGGAAATCGAGCAGGAGTATGGACCTTGAGTGCACCTGTAATACGTGAAGGATGTCTCTGGCGTACTGGACAAAATTTTACTAATAATATTGGAGACACCTCAGGCAACTGGCACCTGGTAACTGATACTTGGTGGGTACCCAAGGAACCAGAAATGTTCCGGGTGTTGAGAAAAAGAGGAAGAAAGTGTATCAGGGATGACACAGAAAGACTTTATTTGAGTTATAAACCAGGTACAGATCCATATTCTGAGATTCCATAAATATCCAAATTTCGGAAAAACCTAAAGAAACAGGAAGAAAATTATTGGGAAGCACCTGACGGGATGTTTTGGATATGTGGAAAGAGGGCTTACCCAAAGTTACCCACCCGTTGGAAGGGAAGTTGCCCCCTAGGAATTATCCAACTGGGATTTTTCTTATTGCCAGAGAGAGATGGGAATGAATTGGGTGTGCCATTATATGATACACCACACAGAGATAAAAGAGAACTAATGGGGGGATCTCAGAAATGGAAAAATGATAAATGATCTCCAGAAAGGATAATAAGTACCTATGGACTGGCAACATGGGCACGGGATGGGAGTTGGGGATACAGGACTCCAATCTATATGTTGAACAGAATTATCAGACTCCAAGCAATTATAGAAATAATGAGACAGAAGTGGTCAATAGGTAACTAAAGTTAACTATTTAGAGACAGAATATGTGAATTCTAAAACCTAGAAAAACAGGATTCCCTTAATCTTATCAAGATAAGAGGGAAAAGAATCCTTTTGAAGCCAAGCACAGAAACTGCTGAATCATCCCATGAAGGACTATGCATGCTCCAGAGAGAAAGGTGAAAAGTGCATTGTGATGAAGAATACTAGGACCTTCATCCTGTGTGGTGCACATGCTAATGATATTAATGACTTCTGAGAAATGATTTGTATAACCACTCCTATCCTGAAGAATGTAATTAATATTCATGATTTTACCTATAACACTGTGTCTTTGGAGGTACCGAAGTGTGTGAGGAGTGAACTCCCCACACCCGGTGCACTGAATTAAAGCAAATACCCACTTCTCTGACTTGGTCTCCAAAGTGTCTCTGGGCTCGATTGGGGCGAATCAAATTGGCACCCCAGATGGGACCCTAACTCTGCTCGGCTGCCGGATCCAAAGGTAAGCAGACCTCCCAGTCGTGACCCTGAATTTTCAGGGGGAGCTCAGCTATCCTTTGGCTCATGGTGGGGGTAGACCAAGGACCATCTACACCAAATTAAGGTATTTGCTACTTTTAAAAAAACCCAGAAATGCCTGCAGGTCCAGGGTACTAGTCCCCGAGGGTGGGTTAAGACTGGGTCTCCCAAAATTAGTCCCGGGCAAGGGGTTGGACCCCTGGGGTTGGACCCTACTGTCAGGAAAGGTACCTTTAAGGGGTTGGACCCCACTGTACTACACCATCATTTTTGTTCTGTCTGTCGTTACTTTGTTACTGTGTGAGTGTGAATGAATGAGACGTGTCTCTGACACGAAGCGATAGTGGAGCTATATCTGCGTTTCCATTCTCTGGCTACAGAAACGGCGAGAGAAAAGCAAAGCGACTGGCAAAGGGTGAATAAGTATAAATCATATATAAACTGTTGGTTTGGAGTATCTGGAGGGGGACAGATTGTATTATTGGAGGGGAAAGGTTTTAGTTACTGAATTGAGAACACCCAGACTCCCTACACCATTCTAATATAGCTCCATTTGATTTTCCTTTTGAAATCCTGTGTTTAGTGTGGAAACTGGACTTTGTGTGCTTGTAAATGAAGGTATAGAATAAGGGGAGAAGTGGCAGAGAGTAGCGTGACTTTGTGGCTGGTTCCCCGGATCTGAGGGGTTTTGAGAGGAAAAGTCAGAGGAGATGTGCAGGAAAGTGTGCGTGGAAGGAAGAAGAGAGGGAGAATAGACAAAAGGAGGCAATGGGATCATCTGAAAGCAAGGAAATACCCCAAAAAAGTCCATTGGGATGTGTGTAAGCACATTGGAAACAACTAAGAGGGTTCTCTGGAGGTACTATGAAAAAGAGCACCCTAATTAAATATTGTAACCAGTGGTGGCCACTGTACAAATTAGATGATGGTGAAAAGTGGCCAGAAAATGGAACTTTAAACTATAACACCCTACTACAACTAATGTTATTTTTAAGGAGGGAAAACAAATGGGATGAGACCTCTTATGCGGATTGCTTTTCTACTTTAAGACATAAACCAGAATGGCAGAAACAATGTGGTATTAATTTAGCACCTCAGGACTTGATGGTCCTTGTATTGGAAAAAGAGGCAAAAGGGAAAAGCCGCATGATAAAATGCTGCTCTTCTTGCAGCATCGGACAGTGGTGTTTCAAGCTCAAAGCTGAGAGAGACCAGGATCCCTTAGAAACTCAGGAGTTGATGAACTGCAATGGTGACACCCTAACATCAGGGGCAACATCCCGCAGGTCCTCAACATCCCTGGAGGATAATGAGGATGAACGGACAAGTGAAGCGGGCTCAGGAATATCATCCAGAACTAGGAGCAAGGCCCTTGTAAAAGAGAAACTGATAGCACCGCTCAGACAAGTGGTAGGGCTAGACGGGGGAATAACAAAAGTTAAAACACCATTTACAGCTTTGGATTTAGATACCTGGAGGGAGGCAACCAGACTGTATAGAGAAGACCCTGAAAAGGTAGCAAAAAGGTTTGAATTAATTGTTAGAAATCAAGATATTGATTGGGAGGACATAGATTTCATGCTATCAGAATTAACTGAAACAGAAAAGGCAGCAGTAGTATCCACAGCAAGAACACATGTGCAGGGACAGAGAGCTACTGGAATATTACATGGGAATGTAGATAACATCTTTCCCACTTCAAATCTGCAGTGGGATGCGAACGATACGCAAATGTATCCATTTTTGGTTAGATACAGGAAATTAGTTCATTGGGGACTGTTAAATGTGATTCCTAAAACCGTTAATTGGTCCTTATTATTCAATATTCACCAGGAAATCACTGAGTCCCCAGGCTCATTTATAGAAAGACTGAGAAATAATATGAGAAAACACACTACACTGGACCCAGCCTCTGAAGCCGGGCAACAACAGTTAATATCTTTATTGATGGGTCAGTCAGCACCAGATATATGCAGAAAGTTGCAAAAGATTAAGGGACCAGATAGCCGAGACTTAGAGAAACTCTTAGCAGAAGCATGGGAAGTATATAAGAACAGAAAACAGGCCGTCATGGTAGCAGTGGCACAGGCTGAGGAGCCAAACACCCCCAGGGGCGGGAGAAGGCCCCCATCTAGGGGGCGAAGACGGCAACGCCTAGGCTGTAACCAGTGCCTGTCATGTGGGGAGTTCGGGCATTGGAAGCGGAATTGTCCTAACCGTGCCGCGATTGTGCAGACGCAATCATCAGCGCTGCCAGAACCAGTGACTGTAGTACAGCTGCATACAGAATGATGGGGACCGGCAGGTCCCTCCCTAGCAGACCCGCTGGTTAAAGTTAAGCTAGGGGAGCGGGAGGTGGAGTTTTTGGTGGATACCGGAGCCACATTCTCAGTCCTGAATTAAACTTTGAGTCCTATAAGCAGTGATCATGTCCAAGTTATTGGAGCCACGGGGAAAACTGAAAATGCCTACTTTTTGAGACCTTTAAAACGTACATTAAGCAAGAAGATGGGAATACACCAATTTTTATACCTTCCAAATTCACCAAAACCCCTATTAGGCATAGATCTATGTCCTAGGTTGCAATATTGATGTAGTTAAGTATTCTATTACCACCAGCTGTGGGCCATTAGCTGCTATCACCCACTCCGGATGACAGGCAATGGGCCATCCGTTAGCTATTATCACTTGCTAATGACCCACCCCGCATGACAGGCAATGGGCCATCAGGGACCCACCGTGTGACTCATGGATTTATCTCATCCCATTGTGGGATGCTCTGCCCAGGAGGGAGGAGCCAGGTGTTCCCACCTGGATATAACCTGGCCTTGGAACTGCCTGAGGTAGCCCTGTCTACTGGGTTCCCAGAGGACCAGAGCTACCACTGGATCTTCAGCTGGAGACTAGACCTTCACAGGATCACCACTTCAACTAGACTACTTCAGTTGGACTGCCACTACCACCCTAACAGGGTGTTAGGTTGTATCTGATTTTGTCAGTGCTTTTCCTTATATTATTTCACTTATTTTTAATTTCAATCTTGACTTGTAATCTCCTACTGGTTTGTTTTCAAACCAATACATATTTTGGCGCCCAACGTGGGGCACGACCTGGGGAAACTCAGAAATCCTATCACCACGATGCTCAGCTTATCTATATAGGTGCTTTATCTCGCTCTCTATATCTTTCCTCAAATGGGAAACTATCTGCCCGTCGTATTGCTCTTGTTACGATCAGGGCATGGAATGAAAATTGCTCTATTGGTTTATTATGCCTATTGCATAGTAACCTGTGAGGCGATGAACACCATTCGGTATATTTACTCGACTTTGTCTGCCTGGCCTAACCTGAGCTGCTCCATCTGGGACCTCCTCAGCAATCGCACCCACCCTCTGGGGCTAGGAGGAGAGAGCGGTTTCTTCCAGCATTTCAGGACGGGCACAGCCGTCTTTGACAATATTGAGTTCTCTCTGGATGCTAAAGATGGCATAATCTTCCTGTTAGTTCTGTTTTCTTTTTTCTCTGCGACCAGCACCGTGTACCTCATGCTGAAGAACAGAACAATACTTTGTCTTCTTGAGGAGGAGAAACTAAGCAAATCAGGAGGCAAGAGGAAAAGAACCAAAGGAGCAGTCGACGTCTCAACACAGACCATCACCAAATCAGAACAGTTGAAGCCGGTAGCAGTTGCCTCCGTCCAGAAAAAGAAATCCAAGAGCAAGTCAGTCCGCATAGCGACTGACGAGGATGCGGCAGGACCATCTCACCCAGCAGAAGAGACAGAGCCGGAGATCATCACTCGCTCTCTATCCCTGGGGGAGCTGCGTGACCTACGGAGGGAATTCACCCGGCAGGCAAATGAGTCCATCTTGACCTGGCTGCTCCGTATCTGGGACGCCGCAGCTAATGACACTATTCTGGATGGAAGTGAGGCCAGACAACTGGGATCCCTGTCCCAGGATGTGGTCATTGACCAGGGGATTGGGAAAACCCAGGAAACTCTCAGCCTCTGGCGGCGATTGCTGCTGAGTGTACGGGACAGATACCTGTGCAAAGAAGACCTCCAGATGCACCAAAGAAAATGGAACACAATAGAACAAGGTATCCGATGCCTGAGGGAATTGGCCGTGCTAGAGATCATTTTCTCAGACAACGAGAGATTCCCCAAGAGCCCAGATAATGTCCAGTGCACTTCACAAATGTGGCTAAGATTCGCACGGCTCGGACCAGAGATTTACTCTCGTTACCTGGCAACATTGCAGTGGAGGGAAGGCGAAGACCAGGTGGGCGTGTTAGCAAACAAACTGAGAATTTACGAGGACACTGTCACCGCCCCACTACGCACCCAGGTCTCATCGGTAGAAACAAACCTGGCCGAGCAAGTCCGGAGATTGATTGAAGAGAGCCATCAGAAACTAAGGAAAGAGCTCACAGAAAGATTTTTCCATGCCACACCAAAACCAACCCGAGTCTCTGCCATCAGGAGCAGACATACTCCAGTCAGGGAAAGAAAACAAACTCCACGACGTGACCTCTGGTTTTTCCTTCAAGAGCATGGGGAAGACATGAGGAAGTGGGATAGGAAACCCACCTCCACCTTAGCAGCCCGGGTATGTGATTTGAAAACAGAAACATCCACCTCAAGAAGCTCATCTAGGTACAACACTGCCCCAGTCTCTTGTGGACAGAACCCCCGACAGAATGGAAATGATAATATGACTGATCCTCTTGAAGGAACCTCAGGAACACATTTACAGGAGAAGAACATCGTGCACCAAAAACAGGATTAGAGGACCCCTGCCTCTAGCCAGGTAGAGGAAAGGGATAACCGGATCTATTGGACTGTGTGGATCCGATGGCCTGGCACGTCTGACCCACAAAGATACACGGCTTTGGTTGACACTGGCGCTCAGTGCACCCTGATGCCATCCAGGTATGTGGGGACCGAATCCATTTCTATTTCTGGGGTGACAGGAGGATCCCAGCAGCTGACTGTACTGGAAGCTGAAGTGAGTTTAACTGGGAATGAGTGGCAAAAACACCCCATTGTGACTGGTCCAGACGCCCCATGCATCCTCGGCATAGATTATCTCAGGAGTGGATATTTCAAGGACCCGAAGGGACATCACTGGGCTTTTGGGATAGCAGCCGTAGAGACAGAAGACATAAGACAACTGAATAGCCTGCCTGGTCTCTCAGATAACCCGTCTGCTGTAGGACTACTGAGAATTGAAGAACAGCGGGTACCAATTGCTACAGCAACAGTGCATTGCCGGCAATACCGCACTGACAGAGACTCTGTGGCCCCCATCCATAAGATGATTCGGGATCTGGAGAGCCAAGGGGTGGTCAGCAAGGCTCACTCACCCTTTAACAGCCCTATATGGCCGGTGCGTAAGTCCAGTGAAGAATGGAGACTGACAGTGGATTACCGTGGCCTGAATGAAGTCACACCACCACTGAGTGCTGCTGTACCGGACATGTTGGAACTTCAGTATGAGCTGGAATCCAAGGCAGCAAAGTGGTATGCGACCATTGATATTGCCAATGCCTTTTCCTCCATTCCTCTGGCAGCAGAGTGCAGGCCTCACTTTGCTTTCACCTGGAGAGGTGTGCAGTACACATGGAACCGACTGCCCCAGGGGTGGAAGCACAGTCCCACCATCTGCCATGGACTGATCCAGGCTGCACTGGAAAAGGGTGAGGCTCCAGAACATCTGCAGTATATTGATGACATCATTGTGTGTGGGGACACAGCAACGGAAGTATTTGGGAAAGGAGAGAAAATCATCAGAATTCTCCTGGAAGCCGGTTTCGCCATCAAGAAGAGCAAAGTCAAGAGACCTGCCCGAGAGATCCAGTTCCTGGGAGTAAAGTGGCAAGACGGACGGCGTCAGATTCCTTCTGAGGTCATCAATAAGATCATTGCGATGTCTCCACCAACCAACAAGAAGGAGACGCAAGCTTTCCTAGGCGCCATAGGCTTTTGGAGAATGCACATCCCTGAGTACAGCCAGATCGTGAGTCCTCTCTACCTCATAACCCGCAAGAAGAACGATTTCCACTGGGGCCCTGAACAGCAGCAAGCCTTCACCCAGATCAAACAGGAGATCGCTCTTGCGGTAGCCCTTGGACCAGTCAGGACAGGACCAGAGGTAAAGAATGTGCTTTACTCTGCAGCCGGGAGCCATGGTCTGTCCTGGAGCCTTTGGCAGAAGGTGCCTGGTGAGACCCGAGGCCGACCACTGGGATTCTGGAGTCGAAGTTACAGAGGGTCTGAAGTCAACTACACTCCCACCGAGAAAGAAATCTTGGCAGCTTACGAAGGAGTCCAAGCCGCCTCAGAGGTGATCGGCACAGAAACACAACTTCTCCTTGCACCTCGACTGCCAGTGCTGGGGTGGATGTTCAAGGGAAGGGTTCCCTCTACCCACCATGCCACTGATGCCACGTGGAGCAAATGGATTGCCCTCATCACACAGCGCGCCCGTATTGGAAACCCGAATCGCCCTGGGATTCTGGAAATCATAACAAACTGGCCTGAAGGTGAGACTTTTAAATTATCTTCAGAAGAAGCAGAGGAGCAAGTAGCACGTGCCGAGGAAGCACCCCCGTATAACGAGCTGCCGGAGAGTGAAAGACGCTATGCCCTCTTCACCGATGGTTCCTGCCGAATTGTAGGTACAGATCGGAAATGGAAAGCTGCAGTATGGAGTCCCACACGACAAGCTGTACAGGCAACCGAGGGACAAGGTGGATCGAGTCAGGTTGCAGAGCTTAAAGCCATCCAGCTGGCTTTGGATATTGCTGAACGAGAGAAATGGCCAAGGCTCTATCTCTACACCGACTCCTGGATGGTAGCCAATGCACTGTGGGGATGGTTAGATCGCTGGAGAAAGGCCAACTGGCAGCGCAGAGGAAAACCCATCTGGGCCGCTGAGATTTGGCAGGACATTGCCGCCCGGGCAGAAAAGCTGACCGTGAAAGTTCGACACGTGGATGCACATGTACCTAAGAGTCGGGCTAATGAAGAGCATCGTAACAACGAGCAGGTGGACCGAGCTGCCAAGGTGAAAGTGTCACAGGTGGATCTGGACTGGCAGCACAAAGGAGAATTATTTCTAGCTCGTTGGGCCCATGATGCCTCTGGTCATCAAGGAAGAGATGCGACATACAGGTGGGCTCGTGACCGAGGGGTGGACTTGACCATGGACAACATCTCACAGGTCATCCACAGCTGTGAGACTTGCGCTGCAATCAAACAGGCCAAGCGGGTGAAGCCTCTGTGGTATGGTGGACGATGGTCAAAGTACAGGTATGGGGAAGTATGGCAAGTTGACTACATCACCCTTCCCCAAACCCGCCAAGGAAAGCGCTACGTGCTGACCATGGTGGAAGCAACCACAGGATGGTTAGAGACCTACCCTGTGCCTCATGCTACTGCCCGGAACACCATCTTGGGTCTGGAAAAGCAAGTCCTGTGGAGACATGGTACCCCTGAGAGAATTGAGTCTGACAATGGAACCCATTTCAAGAATGGCCTCATAAGCACCTGGGCTAGAGAGCACGGAATTGAATGGATATACCACATCCCCTATCATGCACCAGCTGCTGGGAAAGTTGAACGATGCAACGGACTACTTAAGACAACTTTGAAGGCACTTGGCGGGGGAACCTTCAAAAATTGGGAACTGAACTTAGCAAAGGCCACCTGGATGGTTAACACAAGGGGTTCTATCAATCGAGCTGGTCCTGCCGAGTCCGAACCTTTGCACACAGTGGATGGAGATAAAGTCCCTGTGGTACATGTAAGAGGTTTTTTAGGAAAGACTGTTTGGATTAGTCCCACCTCAGGCAAAGGCAAGCCCATCCGTGGAGTGGTTTTTGCCCAAGGACCTGGTTATACTTGGTGGGTGATGCAGGCAGATGGGGAAACCCGTTGTGTCCCACAAGGAGACCTTATCTTAAGTGAGAACTGTGTAGATGGTAATAGAATAAGGGGTGGATAATGTCCTAGGTTGCAATATTGATGTAGTTAAGTATTCTATTACCACCAGCTGTGGGCCATTAGCTGCTATCACCCACCCCGGATGACAGGCAATGGGCCATCCGTTAGCTATTATCACTTGCTAATGACCCACCCCGCATGACAGGCAATGGGCCATCAGGGACCCACCGTGTGACTCATGGACTTATCTCATCCCATGGTGAGATGCTCTGCCCAGGAGGGAGGAACCAGGTGTTCCCACCTGGATATAACCTGGCCTTGGAACTGCCTGAGCTAGCCCTGTCTACTGGGTTCCCAGAGGACCAGAGCTACCACTGGATCTTCAGCTGGAGACTAGACCTTCACAGGATCACCACTTCAACTGTACTACTTCAGTTGGACTGCTACTACCACCCTAACAGGGTGTTAGGTTGTATCTGACTTTGTCAGTGCTTTTCCTTGTATTATTTCACTTATTTTTAATTTCAGTCTTGACTTGTGATCTCCCACTGGTTTGTTTTCAAACCAAGACAATCTACTAACCTGGTTAGAAGCAAAAATAGAATTCACAGAACAAGGAATGAGACTACAGGTTCCTGAGGAAAAATTAATTATGGATTTAAGCCTAACAAATATCCCTGAAAAAGAAGAAATACCCATAGATAGTGAAATAACAGATCAAGCGATCCCCTTGGTATGGGATGTCAAGATTCCAGGAAGATCAAAACAGGCTTCCCCAGTGGTTATTGAACTGCTGGAAGGAGTGCAGCCTGTATCAGTAAAACAATATCCACTAAGGCATGAAGCACGGGTAGGAATAGAACCAATAATTGGTAAATTTATTGATCAGGGGTTGTTGAGAGAATGTACGTCTGGCTACCATACCCCAATTCTACCAGTGCAAAAGCCAAACGGAAGTTACAGATTAGTTCAGGACCTGAGGGCAATAAATGCAATAATAAAAACACTACATCCTGTAGTGTCTAACCCTTATACCTTGTGTACAAAATTACAAAGTGATTGGGTGTGGTTTTCAGTTTTAGATTTAAAGGATACTTTCTTTTCTCTGCCATTAGCTGAAAGCAGTCAGGACATTTTTGCCTTTGAATGGAAAAACCCCAAAACAGGGAGAAAAAGCCAACTTACATGGACTGTATTGCCACAAGGATTCAAAAATAGCCCCACCATATTTGGAGATCAATTAGCTAAAGAACTGCAAGGCTGGACACTGCCCCTTGGGGAAGGTACACTTCTGCAGTATGTTGATGACCTACTAATAGCAACAAGGACTCGTGAAGACTGCAAGAATTGGACTGTAAGTCTTTTAAATTTTCTGGGACTAAGTGGATATAGGGTCTCTCCTGAGAAGGCTCCGTTGGTCCTCCATTAAGTTACATATCTAGGATATGAATTGGCAGGAGGAGAGAGAGCCTTGGGAAACAACAGGAAGGAGGCAATCTGTCAAATGCCCTGGCCAACTACAATCAAAGAACTGAAAACTTTTCTGGGCACGACAGGATGGTGTAGGTTGTAGATCCCTCGTTATGGGTTGCTTGTGAAACCCCTGTACCTACTCCTAAAGGAAACCAAGGGGACCTACCTATGCTGGACACCAGAGACTAATAATGCATTTGTAACTCTGAAACGTGAGCTAATGCAAGCCCCAGCATTGGGTATACCAGATATCACTAAACCTTTTCTGTTGTTCTCACATGAGAGGCAAGGACTGGCGTTGGGACTTTTGGCACAGAAGCTGGGACCCTACAAAAGGCCAGTGACTTATTTCTCCAAGCAATTGGATGTGGTCAGCCGAGGATGGCCCGCCTGCCTGCGTGCAGTGGCAGCTGTGATCCTGAACATAGAAGAAGCCTGCAAGTTCACAACAGGCCAGAAGATAACTGTTTTTGTCTCTCATACAGTGTCAGCAGTGCTCACACAGAAAGGAAATCACTGGTTAACCCCATCTCGCTTTCTCAAATATCAAGCTGTCCTAGCAGAATCAGAGGATGTGAGTATTCAGGTAACCAACATAAATCCAGCAGCTTACCTCCAGGGCAGAGCTACCCAAGAACCTGTACAACATGACTGCATTGAAACCATGGAGGCAGTTTACTCCAGCCGCCCAGAACCTGAAGGACTCTCCGCTGGAAGATGCAAAAAACTGGTTCACTGATGGAAGCAGTTATGTCAGAGATGGTAAGCACCTTGCTGGGTTTGCAGTTACAACCACAGATGCTGTCATTGGAGCAAAACCATTGCTGTGGCTAGCACAGGTTTTTCCCATGAGAATTTTTCTTGTGTTTTATAAATAAAGATAAAGTTTGGATGTTGTTGGAACAGTGTCCCAGAACTTGGACAGTGCAGGCCTGGCCAATCAGGCCTGGGGGAAGGCTTCTGACTGACCAATCTGGGTGACTTTTGAGAACTCTATATATGTGATGAAATCAAAACAATAAAGGTCATTCCGTCTTGCCACTGAGAACTGGTGCCTTCATTACTCTGCTAGCTGCTCAACAGCGACACATTGCCTGTGGGGACATCTGCTCAAAAGGCTGAGATAATAGCTCTAACTTGAGCCTTGGCACTAGCCGAAGGAAAGCCTGTCAACATTTGGACTGATTTAAGGTATGCTTTTGGGGTAGTACACGCTCACGGGGCTATCTGGAAGGAGAGGGGTTTATTAACCTCACAGAAGAAAGAAGTCAAGCATGCTACTGAAATCTTACAATTGCTAGAAGCAGTGTTGAAACCTTCAAAAGTGGCTATAATGCATTGTAAAGGGCACTCCCAGGGGAACACCATCCCTGAACTGGGAAATGCTATGGCAGACAAAACAGCAAAGGCAGTGGCTGGTGCAGTTCAAATACAAGCCCTAGCTCTAATCCCTTCTAGCATCCTTATGGGTGAGAAACCCCCACCATATGACACTGATTATTTGAATTGGATACAAAAAGAGAAAGGACAAATAGGAGCAGATGGGTGGGCTAGAATAAAGGATCTCCTGGTCATACCCAGAAAACTGTTAAAGTTATTTATCCAAAGCGAACATTCCAAAACACATTGGGGTGTTGCTGTTGAGCCGCTAGCAGAGAAAGAAGACCCGGATTCTCAGTGTGGCATAAAAGAGAGCTTTTATTATTTAATTCCAACTTATATAGATTTTTCAGAGGTCACTCAGATTGGTCAGTCAGAAACCTCCCCCTAGGCCTGATTGGCCAGGCCTGAACTGTCCAAATCTCGAGACACTGTTTTTAATAACATCCAAACTTTATCTTTGTTTATAAAACACAGGAAAAAATTCTCATGGGAAAGACCTGTGCTAGCCACATTGGGGAGTTGATGCCTTACATAACCATTTAAAGAGCAAAGTCATAGCATCAAAATTAAAGGAGACAATCAAGGACATAACTTCCACTTGTGAAATCTGTCTTACAAACAACCCTAATACCACTGTTAGGCGAAACACTGGAACAATCCTCAAAGAAGCCTTACCAGGGGACATGTGGCAAATTGACTTTTCTGAATTACCTAGAAAGGGGAGATACAAGTAGCTTTTAGTCCTCACAGACACTTTCTCAGGTTGGCCGGAAGCCTTCCCTTGTAGAACAAATAAAGCTAGAGAAGTTGTTAAAGCCTTAGTACAAGAAATAATTCCACGATTTGGGGTACCCAGGGAAATTAATTCTGATAGGGGATCACACTTTATAGCTCAGGTGGTTCAGGGAGTAAGTAATCTACTAGGCATACGCTGGCAACTACATACACCATACAGGCCACAAGCAAATGGACAAGTAGAAAAGATGAATCACTTAATAAAGTAACAATTAGCCAAAATTTGTCAAGAAACCAACTTATATTGGTATCAGGCTCTGCCCATGGCTTTGCTAAGAATTAGGGTAAAACCACGGCTCAAGGAAAAACTGAGTCCCTTTGAAATTTTGTATGGAAGGCCCTATGGAACAAATGTGATTCACAATGACAGTGTGGCTCTGGTAGGGCAAAGCTATCTAATAGATTATGTAAAGCATTTAGGTCAAAAATTACAATCAATACGCACTACTGTTGTTAATTGTAAACCCCCACCACCTGATAAACCTTTTCATAGTGTGAATCCCGGGAATTGGGTTTATGTTAAGTCTCTTTCAGGAAATCCACTCCAGGAAAAGTGAGAAGGACCTTATCAAACGTTGCTGGTGACTCATACAGCAATTAAAGTACAGGGAAAATCGACTTGGATCCATTATACCAGGACCAAACTTGCACCAAGACCAGAGTGGGAGACAAGAAGAACAGATCCTCTGTGCCTTCAAATACAAAAAATCAATACAACATGATCTGGACCATGCTAGTGACACTGGTAATTGGGGCAGGTGCATGGGACCAAAATGCATACCTTTGATTAATGGACAGTTATAAATACAAGCTGCTGCAGTTACAAAATACGAACATTGCATCAGATCACTTTAGATGACACTTCTTGGGGTTTTAAAGAGGTATGGGACAAACTTACAGCATAGTTAAACAATTGTTTGTAATAGTTATTTGTATAATGGCATTGTTACTTACTGTTTGTATTAGTAGTTATTGTTGTATGATATTATGTACTTGGAATCACGATGCTTAGGCTCAATGGCAAAAGTACAAACTTAGATATAAAATAGAGAAAGGTACTTACTTTCATGACATACAAGATTTGTAAAGAATTACAAATTACAAAAAGAAAAGGGGGGATTGGGAAAGGAGTGGTTAAATAGATAACCCAAATCTATTTACACTTCAACCATCCTTATTTCTTTGATCTTTTGCCCCTTCCACCAGCATGGCGCCCATCCAGGGCTGAAGGCTGATAACAGTTCTGGCCTTGTGGATTCCCTTGATCTTATCAAGATAAAAGGGGGCAAAAGGAATCCTTTTGAAATTGAGCACAAAAAATTGCTAATAATATTAATGACTTATGAGAAGTAATTTGTATAACCACTCCTATCCTGGGAAATGTAATGAATATTCATGAATTTTACCTATAACACTGTGTCTTTGGAGGTACTGAGGTGTGTGTGTTTGGTGGAAAGAATTCCCCCACATCCGGTGCACCGAATAAAGCAAATACCCACTTCTCTGACTTGGTCTCTGAAGTGTCTCTGGGCTCGATTTGGGCGAATCAGAGCCCATCTTAAAGGCAAACCGGTGGGATAACCTGATGGAGTTGGAATGGTGGAAAAAGCTGGGATTTTTCTTTCTGTGTGCCATGGTCAGTTTAATGTCCCTCCCTTGCTTAATCCCCTGTCTAATCCGGCTGATTACTAGCCTGGTTAGAGGCATGTCAACTCTACCAGAAGAAAAAAGGGTGAGTGAACTTAATGGGGCAAAAAGGATGAAGCTCCTTAAAAAGAATCATGATTTAGGAGATATTTCCCAGGAGGCCCAGTTAATTTATGAAAGATATGAACAAATAAATGGAATTGAAAATGATTACGAAAGCCAAATGTTGTAAGAAAAAAGAAAGAGGAAGAATTTGTTATAAATGAAGTTATGGAGTTGGCTTTGGTAAAGGGTTATGAGGTATTTGTTATGGTTAATCATTAATGATTGTGTATATGTTATGGTTACCTCTATCGATTTGTTATGGTTAATTGTTAAATGTTATGTTTACCTCTGATTGTTATATGTTCCTGTCAAAAGTTTTGTTTTATTAAGAAAGGGGAGAGAAGTGGGTGTTAATTAGCATAAAGGGATAGCTGGGCAATCAGCTAACCTATCAGAAGACCCTAGAAACGACGAGCCAATGAGGACTGAGGACAACGAGCCAATTGGAGCACCTTAAGGAGGTAGGGTTAGGGGCTATAAAATCTGTATCCCCTAGCCATGAGGTGTGCCTCTGGCTTCCCCACATTGGTGGCTAAGCACCCAGTGCTGTTCCCTCTACTTTGTGGAATGAGTTTTTGGTTTTGTCCCCTATAGTCTTTTTGTTAATAAATGTTTAAAATTTTACATTAGTGAGCTTCGTTTCTCACAGAATCAATTAGCTGACAAAAATGCTAAAGAGATTGTTGAAAAAGGTATCCTTGCACTAATGCCTAGCAAGAGTTGAATGTCCTGGAACAAAAACCAAATTATAGTAATCAGGATAGGCAGTTAGCCCCATCATTAGAATGTGATTGGTAACTTCATGCGGGCAGGCAATTGTACCTCCATAATTAATGTATAAGATAATGAAACTAGATGTTGGAGGTTAGGATTTTTTTTCTTTCTCTCAGGGAGTTTTGTCCCATTTGTTGCCTAGGAGATGATAACGACTAATACTTAAAAGACAAAAGAAATGACCATGGTGGGGGGAAGGGTGCATCTGGCTACTCTCTTACCTGAGGGGTTTTCTCTTGGGAAGGGCAGGGATGCTGAGAGATTTTGGCTGGGGGGTGAGGGGCTGGGCTTAGCTCCTAGCTCTCTTTTGCTCTAGGGATCGGAGGGGGAATGGTCGAGCTGCTGCTTAGCGCGGGAAGAATTCGCTGCCACCGTGGAGTCCAACCCATTACTGCTCTGTTCCTTACTGTGGGTGAGCCTTTGCTCGTAAGAGCAGCCAGTGAACTGGGACCTTATTAACACCCAATCTGAATGGAAAGGACCCTCACTATCTACTCAGGTGCCTCAGGGAAAAACCCGGGACCCCGACTCCCGACCCCCTTACCAGAGGGCGCATCTCCCCGGCTGCGTGTGGCAGCTGCTATGGAGAAGCCCAGCTGCCGCTGCCCAGCCCTGCTGTTTACTGACACTGCCTCAGGCTTTTTCACTGCATTTTAACCCAACACACGGTGTCCGCCCAACCCCCCGCAGATTCTGCTAGGGCTGTAGAGTTCCTGCCACATTTGGTTTGTCACCTGGGGTGTGCCCGTGATGCCCGATGGGTTTTTGTCTTTTTTACTTTTATACTCTCTTTATATATATCCTTTATATATAGCCTTTTACCCTTCCCCATTCCTGTACTTTTTACTCCCTGTATCTTAACCCTACATGTTTATCACCCTAGTACCTTTGCCCTGCTCAGAATCCTTTGGGGAAGACGAAACATCCCCACAATCTCAAAAGCATGACGCACCAACCTTGAACAGGGCTCCCATCACTGAGACATGTTTTTTGTAAACTAAGTAGTAATCTTTTTTGGGAGGGGCAACTTTAATAAGGGGGCAATTACTTCATTTGTTAGACTTCTTATTGGAGACTTTTAGATAGGTATTCTAATCTAGGCTGTCCATAAATTGTATAAGGGGATATTGTTGGAACTTGTTTGTCAGTGTGCATCTGAGATCCTATTAAACCAAAATAAAACCCCTTTCCTATACTGAGTGTCTGCGTCTAAAAATTTTTAACTAGTGATTTAAGGCATCACCCGCCTCTGCCGTTCCAGCCGCTGCTCTGTAGTCCCTGCTACAGCCCATTCTGCCATCCAGCCTGCTCGCCATTACCGTGTGAGAGAAGCAGCTGAACTCGCGCCACAGCGCCCCCTGCAGCTGCAGGAGAATCATCGCACTTCCCTGCCCGGCTGGGAGCCAACAGCGCCCCTGCCAGCTGTGACCATACCTACACCAAAGGAGACTTAATGTGGTCGACAGCCAAGGAAAGGCTGTTCCTGGGTTTCTGTTTTGTTTTTGCTGCCGTTGTTGTTATTTGTTTTCCTTGTCATTCATATATATATATATATATATACACTAGTAAAGAGCTGTTATTCTTTTTCCTACTTCTTTGCCTGAAAGCCCCTTAATTTCAAAGTTATAATAATTTGGAGGGAAGGGGGTCACATTTTCCATTCCAAGGGAGGTTCTTGCCTTCCTGGGCAGACACCTATCTTTCAAACCAAGACACTAAAATATCAGGAAACACATTAGGAAATAGAGACTATGGTAACTAGTTTACAAAGGATTATAGTAAGCACAAAGATGACAGAAATTCATAGATCAGTTGTTGCAAAATATGTGATTTGTTTTGCATAATAATCTCAAGGAAGGAAGAAGGTCACCTCCAGGGCTAGTAAAACAGGGGAATTCACCAGGCGATTATTGGCAGATTGATTTTGCAGAACTGCCCAGGCAGAATGGGGGCTGGTACATTTTAGTATTTTGGTACTTTTTCTAGATGGCCAGAAGCTTTCCCATGTCAAACCAACAAGGCAAGGGAAGTGTCAAAAGTTTTGCTAAAATTAATATTTAATAGCACTGGGACTAACTCTTTCAAGACTTAAAAGGTACATTGTTGTCAACAGATAAATGGGGCTACACTCGCATGTACATCCTTTCCAACCAGAAGATATGGTGTGCATCAGAACCTGGAACTTTGTATCAATCCAGGAGAAGTGGAAGGGGCCATATCGTCTTCCTCGTAACCTACACTGCACTCAAGGTAGAAGGAATCAAGCACTGGGTTCATCTCACACAGGTAAAACCAGCAACCATACATCAAACAGCAGAAACAAGACTGACTAACAATGTAGAGGGTTTTTTTATATATAAATCCTATTGTTTTAGGTATAGAATATGATTTTCTAAGAGGATACTGTTTATTGGATCTAGATGAAGATGATAAATAGTTGCGTATGTATAATAATAATATAAACTATGTTCTTATCTTCTGGGAAGGGGAATGTGGTCTTAAAGTTAGTGCAAGATTTTAGCAGATTACAGCATGTAACTTCTGTAACAGCTTGTTTGCTAACACCAACCTCTGCAGAAAATCCAGTTCTGTGGGGAGATTTACTCAGCAATTTGACAAAAGTCTGGGAACACATGTGGGAAGGATACAGAAACTATAGTGGGATGGATATAAGAATCCATCTTTACTCCTCAAATATCTACCTTTAGGAAGAGACTAGCTATACATAATTTGACTCTGAAAATGGAAACTTTAGCAAATGCAACTCAATTGGGGTTTACTGAAATAAAATAACAATTGCAAGCCATGAGTAAAATGACCTTCCAAAACAGATTTGCTTTAGACCTATTGCTGTTACATGAACATGGAGTATGTGGATACTTGAATTTAAACAATACATGTGTGCACATTCTGAATGCGACTGCTAAATTGAATGGCCAAGTAGAAAGGATAAAATCAGTTGCTGCATCTAGCAGAGAATTAAGGGCAGGATTAGAAAGTAACTGGTTAAACAAAATATTTAAAGGATTTGGATTTTCTCGGAGTGGTTGGTTGGCCTCACTTTTGTGAAGTATAATTGCGATCATAGTAATAATTGTGATTATGATACTTGCTTTAAGCTGCATAAAAACATGATTGCTAATGCAACACGAAGAACTTCTATGATCTTAGAAAAATAGCAAAGTGAGGCTTATGAAGGCTTAAAGGGAAGACAAGCTTCACAAGTCTCAAAGGGGAGGGATGTTACCAGATGATAAATGGTCTACACCTGGTGAGATAATACAATGCTTATTCTTCAAAAACCACTGGCCTATGGAACTGCACAATGCCCATTGTGTAAGAAGGAGAACTGGAAGTTCACCAGTCCCAGTGTTCTGCCAACTTTATCAGGTCAGCTATAACATTGGAGTCCCCAACTACTAAGAATGCATGCATAAAGGAGAAGGTAAATATGTTAATGATTTCGGGGAAATGATTATCATACGTATGTTTATTCTGGGACAATCAATGAATATGTATGTAAAATACAGTATATAAACAGAAACTTTCCTGTACTCAGCATGCACAATTTTTGGAGGAGATATCCCCTCATGCATCCAGCCAAATAAAGAATGCCTGCTTCTTAACGCTACATTGGTGAAAAGGAGTTCTTTTTATTTTACCAAATTTTTGGTAACACAGGCAGCAGAAGAGCAACATAATTCTTGGCCATTGATTCACACAAACTGGTGTGGATATCAACCCACTTTAATATGCTATAATAATGTATTGATGACATACCACCATTCTGCACCCTTTGCTTGACAGGGTAATGCCTGGCAAAGGAGCAAAGCAAGCCAGCTCTTAAATAGCCCCCAATTTAATTCCCAGATGTATAAATGGGAGCTCCAAAAGAGCTTCCATATATTACCATAGCTTTAAGTTCAGATATAAAAAATAAATAGCAGTAGAGAAACCATGGTTAGCAGAGATAACACTGTAAGCGTAGCTGAGTGTCAATCAAGATTATAACATACAGATAGATTGACAGCCTCAGGCCATATAAATTTCATGCCTAGTAACATGCCTATGCTGTTAATTTTTTTGCATGAACATTAGGATGATGCCCAATGTGTTTTGTCTGCCTGACAACAACAGGGCTTGCAAAACAGTCTAAAATATTTGCCTATGCACAAAGATGTGATAGCATAATAAGATTTTTCACTTAGATAAAGTTTATGTTGTTATTCCCCCATGGGTACACATCCTTTAATGTCTGTTAAACTAGATACTGGCTGAAGATTAAATTTGTGAACAAGATGAAAGATTTGAAAATTTTGCTTTCCAAACGTGCAATCCTAGAGACTGTAAGAAAAGGCCAGTATTGACAAACGTGCACTCAGAAGTGTACTGAGATCTATTGGATCTGGCTGAGATAGAGTTCATTTTCCCATAGCAGCCTTCACAGTGCTGTGTTTTGCATTGGTAGCTGGAAGGGTGTTGATAACACACCAGTGTTTTGGCTACTGTTGAGCAGCACTGTCATAGCATCACTGCTGTCTCTCAACATTCCCCCCCCTGCCCTCCATCAATCAAGGGGCCAGGAGTGGGCAAGATCCTGGGAGGAGACATGACTAGGCCAGCTGACCTAAACTGACCAAAGGGTTAGTCCATACCATAATGACATTAGATCAGATATAAAAGCTAAGGGAGGGAGGAGGAAGAGGGGCATTTTGTTATTTACATTTGCCTTCCCGAGTAACTGCTACATGTACTGAAGCCCTGCTTCACAGGAAGTGGCCAGATATTGCTTGCCAATGGGAATTCGGGGGGCATTTGTTATTTACAATGTTTGCCTTCCAAAGCCACTGCTAAGCATGCTGAAGCCCAGCTTCCTGGGAAGTGGCTGAACCACACTTGCCAATGGGAAGTGGAGATTAATTTTTCTTCCCCTTTGCTTATGCATGGGGAATTTTTTTTTTTTTTTTTTTTGCTTTACTAAACTGCCTTACCTCAATCTACTAGCTGTTTTCCATCTTATTTTCTATCCCCTGTCCCATTGGGAAGAGGAGTGATATAGAGTGGCTTGGTGGGCACCTGGTGTCCAGTCAAGGTCAACCCCCTACAGTCCTTTTTGGCACCCACTGTGGAGCCCAAACCCATGACCCTGAGATTAAGAGTCTTGTGATCTACCGACTGAGCTAGCTGGCCGAATTTTAATGATAATTCTTAAATATGTGATTCACAGAGGCAAAGGGTGGAATGTATTGGGTTTGCATAGCCAATCTTTGGTAGCAGGGGGGCTACAGGGGTGGCTTCTGTGAGAAGCTGCTAGAAGTTTCCTCCACGTCCAGCAGAGTCAATCCCTGGTGGCTCCAAAGATGGATGTGACTCTGGTCAAGGCTGGGCCAATTAGAAATGGTGGTAACACCTCTGTGATAACATATTTAAGAAGAAAGAAAAAAAAGTTATTGCGCAGTTGTAATTGCGGCCAGAGAAAAGCAGAGTGGGAACACGTGAATATGTGAGAGGAACAACTATGCAGACACAAAGGCCAGTGGAGGGGGATGAGGTGCTCCAGGTCACTGGAGCTGAGATTGCCCTGCAGCCCGTGTTGAAAACCATGGTGAAGCAGGCTGTCCCCCTGCAGCCCATGGAGGTCCACGGGGATGCAGAGATCCACCTGCAGCCCATGGAGGAGAATCATGCTGGGGCAGGTGGATACCTGGGAGGAGGCTGTGACCCTGTGGGAGGCCCATGGAGAGAGAAGCCTCCACTGGAGCAGCCTGTCCTTGAAGGACTGCACCCCGTGGAAGAGTGGGTTGATGCTGGCTGGATTCTAGGCACCTACCAAACTTGCTCTCTATCACTCCCTGCCACAGCTGGACAGGGGAGAGAAAATATAACAAAGGGTTCATAAGTTGAAATAAGGACCAGGAGACATCATTCACCAAATAATGTCACAGGCAAAACAGGCTAGAATTGGATACATTAATTGAATTTATTACTAACAAAATCAGAGCAGGATAATGAGAAGTAAATTAAGACCTTTAAAACACCTTCCCCTCACCCCACCCTCCTTCCAAGCTGTACTTCCTACCCCAGTGGTGCAGGGAGACAGGGAATGGGGGTTATGGTCAGTTCATCACCCCATGGCTTCTTCCACTGCTCAGGGAGAGGAGTTCTTCCCCTGCTGCACCATGGGGTCCCTCCCAGGGGAGACAGTTCTCTGAACTTCTCCAACGTGAGTCCATCTCACGGGCAACAGCTCTCTGCAAACTGCTACAATGTGGAGTCCATCCCATGGGCAACAGTACCCCTCAAACTGCTGCAGCATGGGTCACTCTTCCACGGGGTGCAGTCCTTCAAGGACAGACTGCTCCAGCGGGGTCTCCTCTCTCCATGGGCCTCCCACAGGGTCACAGCCTCCTCCCAGGTATCCACCTGCCCCAGCATGATTCTCCTCCATGGGCTGCAGGTGGATCTCTGCATCCCCGTGGACCTCCATGGGCTGCAGGGGGACAGCCTGCTTCACCATGGTTTTCACCACAGGCTGCAGGGCAATCTCAGCTCCAGTGACCTGGAGCACCTCATCCCCCTCCACTGGCCTTTGTGTCTGCATAGTTGTTCCTCTCACATATTCACGTGTTCCCACTCCGCTTTTCTCTGGCCGCAATTACAACTGCGCAATAACTTTTTTTTCTTTCTTCTTAAATATGTTATCACAGAGGTGTTACCACCATTTCTAATTGGCCCAGCCTTGACCAGAGTCACATCCATCTTTGGAGCCACCAGGGATTGACTCTGCTGGACGTGGAGGAAACTTCTAGCAGCTTCTCACAGAAGCCACCCCTGTAGCCCCCCCCGCTACCAAAACCAGGCCATGCAAACCCAATAAAATGATAAGCTCACTTACCAGCACTTTTTTACCCTTCACATTTATCTGATGCTGGTCTGTCCAATTTTTAAGGTGCAGATGGAATATGGGATGAATTACTGCTTGTATTTTAAAGAATAAAGAGAGAATGAAAAAAGACACACAGACAATTCCAGTACTTAAAATTAGATTAAGACCTGTTGGGGATCAAATTAAGTTTACATATAAAATATTAGAAATTATTTGTGTAGGTTTAAGTTTAATTGTAACTTGCTTACAGCTTGGCATGAGTGGGCCCTGCTCAAAGCTTAGCATCGGTGAACTTTAAATGAACTCTGTTAGCATGGATGGCTAAACAGGGGAGGAAACAGAGAAGGGCTGGATACCTTCAGATAGGGGTTGAGACCCTGGAGGGCCCCAAGGCTGGCCCAAGCTGGAAGGTAAGAGCCGTTAATGGCCTGCCCATGTGGACATGGGGAAAGAATCCAGTGATGTGTTAGAAAACCCCAGACTATAAATCGCCATTGGACTAAGAGATGTGCGCAGGGTGTGTAAAGATCGGATGCACAGACTGTAACGGTATAAAGGTCCAGGAATTTCTTTGTTCAGGGTCCCTCTCTGGAGGCACCCAGCTCGAGCTGAAATAAACTAACTCTGCCTCAGAACCCAGGCTCCGACCTCTTCTTTAGCAGACCAGTTTACTAGCTGGTGGCATGGGTCATCATAATCAATTATTCAGTAACAAACTTAGCTTGTTTTCATTAAAAGAAAGAAAAAAAAACACCACCAAAACCCCAGACCTAAGTTCCAAGTAGTAATTAGAAGGAAATAAAAGAGAAAAAATAAATAAGAAAATTAGTGTAAAAAATACATTGCATGAATGTTTGTCAATTTTTATCAGTTATATTTTGGAATAAATGTCAGATCTTTTTAATAAGCACCTGTGCTGTTTTTTTGCAAAATCCACATAGGGATCTTTTAAAGCTGTATAAACTATGAAAATACTGAAACTAAGAAAAGGAGAGACACCTACTGAGATGTTGGAACAAATGTCAGAGGAAGAAAATTTAACCAAACCTGAATCAGCACTCAGTTCATCTAGCAGCCCTCTGGTTCTCCAGGTAGATCCTGAGTCTTGATTTCCTAAAGAATTATTGTGCTCTTGAACTACTGCAGCTGCCAACAGATTGTCCACATTTACCACTTCTGGGTCTGAGTTGGTGTCTGATAGATCATAGTGAGCTATAACTGGAGGTCCATCTGCAGAAGGAGAAAAAAGCAACACAGATTAGAAGTCAGCATACTGTGAAAATCCCCTCTAAAAGTACAAAGTACAATAATTTAAGGATTAATACAATCTCCTACATGAAGCTTATAAAGTTATAGTTTATAGTGATACATTATATGAATCATTAAACTTCAGTTAATGAACATAGTCTGAGATTATAGGGACTTTAACCTTTGCATACACAGAAAACACAAATGTAAGAAAAACACATTTATGAAATTATCAGTTACTTCTGCATTATCTTTAACACATCAACATCTCCATATCTAATGACATTATATTTACAATCTTAAAAGGATAAACTTCTGTTTAAAATAAAAAAAAAAGTTACAGGACATTAAATTTGGCAAGACAAAATATTTATCTAGAGAATTTTACAAAAGTCAAGAAGAGCTTGCATTACATTATGGTTGATTGAATAAAATGAACTTTTTGATATAACTGATCCAGTGACAATAAATTTAACATTAGGCAACTTTCCTTTCATAACATTTACCTGTCAAGGGCAGGGAAATTTTTCAAATTGGCAATGTTTCTTGGTGTTATTTTTTTAAAATCGAGGATAACAAGAAACAAAACTATGATGTGCAGTGATAAATATGCTTTTAATTCAATATGATTACCATGTGCATTTTTGGCCACCAAAGTGAAGGAGGAAAGAGGGAGAGAAAATAGCTTATGTGATTCTGAAATCTGTTCTTGAGGAATAACAAAAAGCTATTTTTGGTCTATTTTGTTAGGACCAACTATATTCTTTGCGATGAATGAAAATCACTTATAATTGGAAAGCATGCTAGAAACAAGAGGCTCAGAAAAACATCAAATTCAAGACAAAGATTAATGTGGAAGCAGAGAGAATGGAAAAATAATTCTGAAAGGGTGTGCATTTTAACTCAAATGCTTCATTCCAGCTACAGCTTAGTGACTCAGAGTGGATGAAAGTGGTTGGAGTTCCCACTCCCTAAATAAATCAAAACTGTCTTTAGGCCAAGAGTTCATCAACAAAATCAAGGATGAAATAGAAAAAAGTTTCAAATTTAATTCTCTTAAAAGCTGTTTCTCCTGAGGTTTTTAGGGTGGGGTTTTTTTTTTGTTGTGGTTTTTTTTAGTTTGGGATTTTTGTAACTTGATGCCTGAAACATAATTCAACTCATCATTTTCCAATGAACCTATTTTGTGATCAGCAACACACTTCATTGAAGAGTGACCATATTGCTTAATTCATACTAAAGATCAGTATTTCAACAAGGTATGAAGAAAATCACAAAATATTTCCAATCAGACCTGCCTCCAAAACAATTCATAAAACTATGTTATATTAGAAACTTAAAACAGACCCGACGAAAATAAATGGGTAGTTAAATGCCGATGTATTAAAGACCAAACTCTTTGCAACATGAAAAGCTGATGATTATGACTGGAAAAGATGTCGTGATAATTAACTGAAAGGCAATCTTTGTCTTTTTAAAAGACAATTACAAAATAATGGAAGACCAAGTTCAAAATTAAGCTGGCTGGTGTTCAGTTAATTATTTGTGACAGCCAATGATTAAATTACATGCATAAGCTACAACTGGACTGATCATGGAGAGGCATGTTGTCTTTCAGTATTATCATTAGAGTTCAACGTGAACATATATAATGTGAACACATATAACGTGAGCTATAAAAATAAACAGTCGAGTGGAGAAGATACGAGGGTCAAGTACAATATTGACTATTTGCCCATTTTTTCAATAGGTTATCTAAAATTTCAGGAGCTATGTACTGTTCCTTCAGGTCTTTGTTTCTCTTGCTTCTTATTCAGATCTCCAAAAGCAGAAGCGAAATCTGATTTTTAGATAGACATGTCTACACAAAATTGCATTGGGACAAAAGGCACCAATAGTCTCAAGTCAAAATTGTACCACTCCTACATGTATAATCATGCAAAAATGTATAAAAATGTATAAAAATGTATATACATGCAGAGTGATATTCTCATCACCTACCCATAGAAATAACTTGTGTGAAAGTCTTCATCAGTAGGAAATACAAGCATAAACTTGTTATCTGTAGCTCCACTCTTGTATCTTCCACACTTCCAAACAGAACACCGTATAACTTCACTTCAATTTAGTATACATCAACCAGACAAAAATATTTTCAATATCATTTACATACTGTAATTACATTTGTCAGTGTAATAGCCACCAATTTAACAATCTGGAAAAAAACCAAGCTGCTTATTTACAAAGCAATCACAGCAAAGATCTATTTTTTTCTCAACCTTGCCTTTCAGAATCAGGTCTGAAAACAAAAGGGCCTGACACCAGTTTTAACCATATCTATCACCAGTAAATGAGCAACAAAACAAGATATTAGCCATGATGCTGCAAGAAATTCCTGGATTCTCAGCATGTATAAAAGAAGAAATAAGCAATAAATGCTTGTGTGTTTAAAAATGACCAAACAATAAGTTGTAGACAACTACAACTAGATGAAAGTTGCAGCAAAGGCATATTTTAAAAATCCTCTGTTCCCAAAAGCCTGTTTCCTTTTCAGTGCTATAAGGATCAGACAGGAGCAGTTAAATTTGGAAATAAATAATACTTCCCTATCCAACTACGTGATCACCTGGTGATGTGATGCAAAGTGAATGTGTAGTACCAAGAAATAAGGACAATTGGCTTCAGCTAGGAAATAAAGTGAAAAAATGCTTTCAGGTTGAAAAAGTAGAAGGATTAACTACAAACAAAATGGAACTTTATCATCTTTTCTTTGCAATAGAGCCACTCCTTGCAATTACTTACTGTAACAGGATTTCAACACATAGAAAAACACACCAAAACCAACCATGCCAGAATCAAAACTTAATGTAGCACAATTAGGAGGTTCCTTGATCAGTAATTTAAACAATCTATTTAAGAAAAATCGTGTCTTTTGAGAAGCCAAGGTAGCTGGAAGACGTATATATCCCTGGCAATAAGCTATACCTAATTTCTAAAGCAATAAATGCTTGAAAAAGGCAAATATGAAAGTTAATAAATACCAGCAGCAAAATACAGCTGTTGACATTTAATGCTAATAGGGGGAGGGAAAGACTACATTTTTTATTTTTAAAGAATTCAGAGGCAGAGGTCATCATGGAGTCAATGATTCCAAATGTCCGATTCTCCCTTAATTTACACAGCTCATCAAAATTAACTCCACTCAGGACAACTAAATATGAAGTCACATGCACAAAAATCCATGTCTACACATATCAACCTTCATTTTAAGCTTGCAACATAGAAAATTCAGTAATTTCTTATCTGCTATCTGCTCCCATGTTTTTCATAGAGCCACATCTCAACATTCAGTGGTCTAAACTGTGTTGCAAGATCCACACTCCTATTATCCCTTATTTCATTATAATGGCAGCACAAGCAAAAAGGGAGAATCAGCAGTAAAATCTCAGCTATAGGTTAAAAGCAGCAATTCTATAAGAAGCACCATACTTTTGCACTGCAACAGCTGTGTATCAATGCACAGGAAACAAAAGATATTAGCTAGCAGAACCTGAATGGGGAATTTAAACCTTTAAATTTTTGTAGACAGGCTGAGAGAGTGGGGGTTGTTTAGCCTGGAGAAGAGAAGGCTCCAGGGAGACCTTGGAGCACCTTCCAGTACCTAAAGGGGCTACAAGAGAGTGGGAGAGGGATTTTGGACAAGAACATGGAGGGATAGGAAAAGGGGGAATGGCTTCAAAATGACAGAGGGCAGGGTTAGATTAGATATTGGACAGGAATTGACTGTGAAGGTGGTGAGGCAGTGGAACAGGTTGCCCAGGGAAGCTGTGGATTCCCCATCCCTGGAAGTGTTCAAGGCCAGACTGAATGGGGCTTTGAGCAACCTGGTCTAGTGGAAGGTGTCCCTGCCCACAGCAGAGGGGTTGGAACTAGATGGTCTTTAAGGTACCTTCCAACCCAAACCATTCAATGAGACTGACTCTAAATCATTACTTCTCTTTAGCTTTCTTAAATTTAGGCATATTCTGCCAAGCTCATCATCACCTAAACTTCCTCCCACTGTAGCCAGAGAGAAGTTGTTCGGAGTAAGGCAATCTCAGTCTGGAAATTGCAGCCTGGAGCATCACCATCTCCCCTCCTTCCCCAGTAAACACAAATAGCTTAGGCAGCCACCTTAGCCAAGGCACCTAACTTTTACATCTCTGAAGTTCAACAAGATGAATTCGAGCTTTAGGGATGGGATTTAAACTTCACTATGTTTTCTCTACAAGTAGAGGAAAAAGACTGATATCTCCAGGACTATCCCGATTAAAATAATTTCAAAATTAAAAGTCTCATTTTGGTGGTCTGAATCACCCTCTGGACTCCTCAGCGTGTTTACAATGAAGGAGATGTAGAGCTTTATTTAGGTTTAAATATCACCCTAAGCTTTAAAACACACATAACAGGTACAATAATATTAGCAATAAACATTACAGCACTTTGCTCTCACAGAAAGCTTTCTATTAGAGGATCTCAAAGAGCTCTGAGGTGCTTATTAACCTCCTTTTGCCTATGGGGGAAAGTGAAGCAAGCAGAGATTCACAGCTTGCTCAAGGCTAACAAGCAGAAGAGCTCAGCTTTCATGAAAACAATACTCTCCTCAAATTACTGAGCTATTTTTAAATGGCAAATTATTGAGGAATTTAAAAATAGTGTTTAGGAATGCTTTCATGAAATGTGCAAAAGCTAAAAAGGCGACACACAGAGGCATCTAGGTAATCACAAGCCCAAGGAGACACTGTGAATATAGGTACTGCTTTGTCTCAATCTCTCAAACTAAATTGGATCAATTTTAATATAACAAAAGAGAATACAGAAACATTTTAAAATAATAGGAGTTAAGAATGCCCTCAATTACACTTGACATTTAAATTTAAGAGATAACTCCATTTACTTCAAGATTACACAAAACATGGACTCTAAGACCTATATAAATTTTAAGATCAGATGATCATTACAGTAATTGAAATATTTTGTGTCAAAACCTAGAAGATTCATCTTAAGTGACTTGCCAAAAATATTTTTACAGTAGACACATCAGTAACTTTGATCCAAACAGAAAGGCTTCATATACACGACTATAGGCTAACAGCCTTTTTGTTTAGATAAGCAATATAACCCCGTTATTATTTAAAACATGACCCAGAGCTGCTGTTTCATAAAGTATGTGCAGTTCAAATGGCATAAACTAGCTGAACCCTAAAACAATTCCCATGAGGGGATGGTGAGCAGGAGATCTGTGCTTTTTTAAATATTGTTTAGCAACATGAAACAATTATTATGTTTATTTATTTATTTATTTAAGGTTACCATAGTTACATTTCAAAATTTACAGAGTTAGGCAAAGAATACATTGTAAATACATTAAAAAAATAGTGTAATAACATTCCCTCTAAAATTATAAAGTGAACTTTATTGGTGGACCCACTTTCCTCACATTTTCCTTAATTTCACACAGTAAAGGTTTCGTGTTTGTTTTTTTACCATAATAAAATGATAAAATTAAAACAACATTATCAAATGAGTATCTGTTCTCAGACTGGATCATTTTTAACATATCACATCAAAAGGGATCTCAAAAATTCAAGTCTTGCAGTCTTGCTGATCAACATTCATTCTTTCAGGCTTTTTGATGACTAGATGGAAAATATCTTGGATTTGTTTTATAAAATTATATATATATAAAGACATTAATAAAGTCTTTTTCATTGTGTGTTAAGCAAAGGCACATGGAATATGGCTGTGCATTGAAAATATTGGGATGTGGCCTCTATTTCTCATTGTGGGATTTATTTACCCTGATGCCATCTAATGATACATTAATTATGGAAACAGATATATTAGACAGATCTCTTCCCCAGTTCTACTTGCAAAAGTGTATCAGTAAGCTTTTGGAAACCATCACACCCTACACTCTTACATAGTCATGACAGTTAAAAAAAAATTCCCTGTGTAAATGCAACTTACATTAGGAAAAGGCAGCAAACACACACCCCATACACGCCCCTCCAGAAAACATCACATTTTTGCAAGTACAAACTGCACTTTTCCATGGAAAGACTGATACAACCTTGATGCAAAGCTTTTGATGTTCCAGACTAATCCATTGCTCACATCAGTCTGTGAGATATAACAGTGCTTGAAATTGCTTCTAACTTAATAAGCCTATTTTCCATGTGCCTTCATTTTGATGATCTAACACTATGAGACTAATAAAATTTCTGAGAAAGACTGGTTTCTACCTTCACGTTTTCAAGGTACTGTCCATCTCGATCAATCAGCCCAAATATTTTAGCTTTCACAGTACAAATTACACAGTGCATTTGTTCTACTGCTTCCAAATGTAACTGCAGTGGTCACAGTGCAGACTCCAATTATTTTAGAAACATCTACTCAACTGGCCTGATTTACACACCCGCATCAGGCAAAGACTCCCCTGACAGTCATCTGAAAGATCTGACCAAAAACTACAGAGTAAGGTTAATTTCTAACGAGATTAAATGCTAGCCCCATTAAAACCAATAGAAAACTTCTACTAATATCAGTGGGGCTAGAATTTATTTTCTTAAAGCACTAGAAATATTATTTTTTTTAAAAGAGATTTACAGTATTTGGATACAGAAAGAGACAAAATATATTAACAAGAGAAATCAGGGAAAGTAAACACATTTCAATTTGTAAAATAACTACTAAATATAATCCTGTTTCATTGAAGTTAAAATCGGTCCTCCAGTCTTAACTCTAGCAGCTTGGATAAAATAACCTAACTACCCTGTAAAAACACCAAAAGACACTGTGAATTTAAAAAAATAGAGATGTATATTTCTGCCTGAATTATTTTATCACAATGCTGTTAAAAATAATACTGAAGTGTAATATATGTGAAAGGTCTACGTTTTTTTCTTTTTTTTCCTTGCTCAGTTATTTTTTGCAATGGAAAAACTAAATAAAGTGTCACTGCCTTTACTTCAATCTTTTTTCTAAATAAAACCTGAAAATTCATATGTTTGAAGCAAAATCCCAAATATTCAGATAAAATAATGTGTGAAGGGTGGAACTTCCTAAAGACCTTTCTTGCCAAACCCCACTTGAGGGAGGGAAGCAGCACAAATGTCTAGGAAAGAGCATGCAGCCAAGCCTGCAAAACCACTGCACATTAAAGCCCCTGGACTTTCAAGGATGAGTCAAAATTAGTCAAATTCTAGGAGAAAATCCTTTACTTTTTCATTTACTGAGCCATCAGTTTGACATTTAGGGATATTTAAATTAAGCTTTTTACATAAAGGCTTTTTTCTTTTGCACAGGAAGCTGTGTTTCACCTGTTGCTAAATCCTAACTCTACAGTGGTATGGGTGTTCCATTACTCCCATGCTGAAACAGCTGCCACATTAGAAAACATGCAATTCAATATTAAAAATTACAATATAAGAACAGGTTGCCCAGAAAAGTTGTGGATGCCCCATCCCTGTAAGTGTTCAAGGCCAGACTGAATGGGGCTTGGAGCCACCTGGTCTAGTGGAAAGTGTCCCTATCCATGGTGGGGCATTGGAACTAGATGGTCTTTAAGGTCCCTTCAAACCCAAACCATTCTATGATTCTCTGACCTCTATGAATAGGCCAGTTTGGTTTAAACTGGCATCATCTTCCTAGAATTACACCAGTTTACACCAGGTGATCTGACTCGATGTGTTTAATCTTTGAAACCATAAGTAAAATTCTTTAAATAGTGTTTACTCCATTCTGAAGTATAAAACCTAGGGAAATTAGAGAAACTTTAAATTATCATCTGTGATTCTCCACATCTGTGAAAAACTACTGATTTCTCCTCTACTTGTTACATTTGGTGGTTTTCAAGTAATTTCTTGACATGTGAGCATAAACATACATTCAAAATGTAACTGAGTTGGAAAGCAGGAGTTTCCTTCTGATAAAATGTCTTAAGTAAGACTGATTAAATGAAATACAGAATGGATGAGGTTAAAATTTATATTAAAATTTCAGCTGAAGTAATTTTAACTGCCCAAAAATTCTTAGTCAAAGCCCTTTAAAAATAAGACCTTATAATGGAAATAATGTCAAACTTATATGGCTGCACTTAACAGAGCAGAAGAATTCCCAGAAGAAAAAACCCCATAATCTAAAAATATGTATTGGGAATCTGTTTTCTCAAAGAGATGCTAAAGTCTGTGGCACACTTATTTAAAATACAGACTCATCACTACTATTGGTATCTGAAGGTTGGTTTCTTCAGGGCTCTGAATCTCTCAAATTCAAAATACAAAGCAAAAGAGATGTTCCTGTTTAATGGCACATCTTGCCAAATCCTTCATCAGGTAGATTATACTACACCCGAACAACAACAGAAAGGTGGGGTTCCCCTCTCAGTTTGCAGGAGAAACATACTTCTTCAATGGAAAACAAGCTCATGGACCAGATATTCAACTGCACAAATCAACACCCACTTTTTATTTCAAAGGAGCTGATTTATGACAGCTGAAGACCTGGGTCCAGTTTTGAGGCAAGTGAAAAGAGTGACCAAAGAAATTAATATTTACCATTTACAACTATTGGTCTTGCACAGGTGTCCTTAACACTAGATAGGTTTTATGGGGAAATTAGGTTAAAATTATATCTAATGTGAACTATTCCCTCAGTCTTCTGGGTACCTTGGGATAATTTTATCCTAGAAAGAGACCATCTTTAAAATCTGTATGCTCAACTGCTGTAATCTTCTGCTTGTTCTTTCACATTTACAGTTGCTTGCATTGAAATAAAAAATTAACAGAAATTGATGAAATTAAAAGGTTTTAAATTTTGACTCTTACTAACCAAATCTAAATTTTATCTATTAATACACTGAATGATTACAATATTCTTTTTTAAAGACTACCTGACTGAGACATTGAAGCTTGGCAGAAATTTCACTGGCTACATTCCTAACAAAGTTATTATCCATTTATGAGATCTGTATGTAAAGGTGTTTCAGTCTGAGAGATAAATAAGCTAAACTGATATCCTTACACAATTTGTTTTTAAATACTTAATTGCTCCATATATACTATTTTATAAAAAAGGTTAAATGCATGCTTATACACATACTGAGTTAAGTGACTGTCCTAGTTCCAGCCAGGACAGGGTTAATTTTTACAGTAGCAAGGACAGGGCATGGCTAGGACCCAGAGGTTATTCTATACCACCTCAGGGTAATTTTCCGGAAACCTGTCCTGGTAGGGGAAATCCTGGCTGCAGTCGAATTTTGTCAGGTTCTGTTGGTAGTACAGTGATGAGCATTTGCACATGAATTGCTCACTTCTCTTGTACACTTTTGTTATTAATATTGTTGCTGTTACTGTTCCTTTTTCTTATCTCATTGCTGTTTCCAGTAAATTGCTCTTATCTCAGCCGGTGATCTTTAACTTTTGTTTCTCCAATTCTCTTCTCCAGACCACAGAAGGGGAGGGGGGAGTAAGCAAGTGGCAAGGGGCTTGGAGTGGTTTCCGCGGGAACACTAAACTGGACAATACCATTCCTAAACCATGACAGCCTTATTTAGTGCCCAATGTGAGGCATGAAGGGTTGAGATAGCAACAGATCTGCATAGAGTGGGTTGGAAACAAATTTGATCAAGGCATTTGTTGTATTAGGTAATGAGCCACTGGTCACAATGTTGCTTGGTCTGTTCACATGGTTGTGGAACCTAAGCCTGTATATATTTCTCGTATATACAATGAGCCCATAACGATGGTCTTTTTCAGAGCAGAGAGGGATCATAATTGCTTTGTTGCTGTATCGAGGGATATCAGTTTATGACATGATAACACCAGGGGCAATAAGGGTCATTTGGGATGTGTATTTAGTGCTGCTCTCCTACGCTTACCTATGGTGCTACCTTTGGGAGTGCATTAACAATCATACCCAGTCTCTGGAGAGAAAAGTGGATGATGATTTTCCTCAGCCTTTTACCCCCTTTTCCTCCTTCAGGCCTGTTACAACAGGTTCTGAGAATTTTGAATTTCCTTTGAATATTAAGGAAAGCATGTTCTTGTTGCTAAGTCACCCAGGTTTCCTCAGCGAAGTCCACACCCCATTTAGAGTCATGAAAGAAATTTCTAGGGAGGTCGTCCAGAGATATGCCCCAAACGTGGATAGTCATGAGTGGCATGGAAGGAAGGTGGGAGGACATGGGCCAGTATTTGGAGGACTTCTCTGATAGTCTGGAAGTTCACACCTGAACAACTACAGGACCTTGTTAAAGTGAGAAAATATGTGAAAGGAAAATGCTGTGGAAGTTCCAGAGATGCATGAAGTTATGCAACGTGCTGGGTGCTGGCTACTATTTATTGAACACTGCTCGATACTAGACAGAACCCTCAGGGGGAGGAGGAGGAAAGCAGACCAACAGGCACTGTGGCCACTCAAACTGGAGCTGAACCAGGGGAACAACCTGTGCCGGTAGCAGTCGCCCCTATACAGAAGAAGAAATCTAAGACCAAAACAGCTTGCTTAGTGAGGGATGAAGAGGAAGTAGGGCCCTCTCAACAGGAGGAAGAGGCAGGGCCAGAGACAATCACCCGATCCCTATCCCCAGGTGGGCTGCTAGATATGCAAAAAGATTTCAGCCGCCAGTCAGGTGAGTCCCTGGTGACCTGGTCGCTCTCGTGCTAGGATATCACAGCCCACAATATGAAACTAGATGGTAGTAAAGCCAAGCAACTGGGATCCCTGTCCCAGAATGTGGGCATTGACAAATGGGTTGGGAAGAGGACAGAAACTCTCAGCCTCTGGAGGTGTGTCCTGTCAAGCGTAAAGGAAAGGTATTCTCTCAAGGGTGATCTAGTAGTGCACCCAGGCAGGTGCAACACCATGGAGCAAGGTATCCAGTACCTGAAAGAATTAGCTGTGCTGGAGGTAATCTATAGGGATTCAAATAACGAGCAGTCCCCTCTAGATACAGATGAGGTCTAGTGTACAAAATCCATATGGTGGATGTTTGTACAGAGCACGCCATCATCATATGCCAACTCATTGGCATTGACATCAATGAAAGAAGAACAATCAGTGCTTCAGCTGACTACTTGACTCCAGCAATATAATCTTTTTTCCTCCCTACCAATCTGCACCTCAGCTGTGAAATGACTGTCCAAGACTGCAGACAGATTTGAAAGACTCAAGCAAGTAAGAGAGTAAATGTCCCATGCCCTGCCAGTATGGTCCACAGTCTCTGCTATTGGGGACAACCGCCCCCCTGCTCAAGAAAGAAGGTACACACCACCAGGTAACCTGTGGTGTTACCTGCGTGACCATGGAAAGGACATGAGGAAATGGGATGGAGGACCATGGAAAGAACATGAGGAAATGGGATGGAAACCCACCTCTGGCCTAGCAGCATGTGAATGTGAAAATAAGAGGAAGAACAACCACCCTCACCTCAGGTGCTACTTTTGTGAATGCATCAATAACCGTACACAGTCTGTGGTGGGAACAACCACCCCAGGAAATTTTTCAAGGATAAATGCTGCTCCAGTTTCCAGTGGGCGAGTCCTTAGACAGAATAGAAGAGCTGACATTACTTCTGATCCTCTTGAAGGGACCTCCAGTTCATATTTACAAGAAGTGAGCAACGAGTACTATGACCAGAATAAGAGGGGCCCTGCCTCCAGCCAGGTGGACAAAAGGGACAGTCAGATCTATTGGACTGTGTGGATCCAATAGCCTAGTACATCAGACCCACAGGAATATAAGGCTTTAGTTGACACCGACGCACAGTGTACCCTGATGCCATCGAGATATGTAGGGACAGAATCCATCTCTATTTCTGGGGTGACAGGGGGATCCCAACAGCTGACTGTACTGGAAGCTGAAGTAAGCCTGACCAGGGAGGAGTGGCAAAAACACTCCACTGTGACTGGCCCAGAGGCCCTGTGCATCCTTGACATAGATTACCTCAGGGGAGGGTATTTCAAGGACCCAAAAGGGCATCATTGGGCTTTTGGGATAGCTGCTGTGGAGACAGAGGAAGTTAGACAGCTGAATACCTTGTCTGGTGTCTCAGAGGACCCTTCTGCTGTGGGACTGCTGAGGGTCAAAGAAGAATAGGTACTGATCACTACCACAACAATGCACTGTTGACAATACCGCGCCATCCAGGACGCTGTGACCCCCATCCATTAAATGATTCGTGACCTGGAGAGCCAGGGAGTGGTCAGCAAGACTCGTTCACCCTTTAATAGTCCTATATAGCCAGTGCGTAAGTACAATGGAGAGTGGAGGCTGACAGTGGACTATTGCAGCCTGAACAAATCACACCACTCTGAAGTGCCGCTGTACTGGACATGCTGGAACTTCATTACGAACAGTCATACTGTAAGACCTCTCTATCATGTGACCCAGAAGAAGAACGATTTTAAGTGGGATCCTGAAGAACAACAAGCCTTTGAACAGATTAAACAGCAGATTCTTCATGCAGTAGCCCTTGGGCCAGTCAGGACAGGATGTAAGACACGTGCTCTACTCCACAGCCAGGAAGAATGGTCCTTCCGTGAGTCTCTGAAGAGAAGTACCTGAGGAGACTCAAGCACAGCCTCTGAGATTCTGGAGTTGAGGATACAATGAATCCAAGGCCTGTTAAACCTGAACTGAAAAAGAGATACTGGTAGCTTATGAAGGGGTTTGAGCTGCTTAAGAAGTGATTGGCACTGAAGCACAGCTCCTCCTGGCATCCTGACTGCTAGTGCTGGGCTGCATGTTCAAAGGGAATGTCCCTTCCACACATCATGCCACTGGTGCTATGTGGATTAAGTGGATCACTCTGATCACACAGCAAGCTCAGATAGGAAATCCTATAGGCCCTGGTATCTTGGAGATCATGAACTGTCCCACAGGTGGATAAGTCAGGTTGCAGAGCTGAAAGCCATCCAGCTTGCTTCAGATATTGCTAAATAAGAGAAATGACCAACACTGCATCTCTACACTGACTTGTGGATGGTGTCAAATGCTGTGTGGGGGTGGGTGGACCGATGGAAAAAGACCAATTGGCAGTGCAGAGGAAAACCTATCTGGGCTGCTGAATTGTGGCATTAGATCACTGCCTGGGTAGAGAAGTTGGCTGTAAAAGTCTGTCATGTAAATGCACATGTACCTAAGTGTCAGGCTAACGAGGAGCATCACAACAACAGACAGGTAGATCAAGCTGCCATGATTAAAGTGTCTCAGGTAGATCTGGACTGGCACCATAAGGGACCTGGGTGGGAAATGCAGAGGGACAGGGAAACGATGTAGACCTCAAGGGGATTTGATTTTTGGGTGAGAACACTCAGCAGTGTTGAATTGTATATTAGTTGCTGAATGACACTGCCACTGGATGCCATAACTACCATGGACAATGAGGATGGACTAGTCCAGATACACCAGTCATGAGCTCGTGATGCAGCAACCAGCCAACAACACATAAGCCCTTCTGCCCTGGAAGACATCTAGGATGGATAGAACCCACAGTCATGGACTAAATGAACTCAACAGACATCTTGGAGGGAATGGCAATTAACTATGGAAATGACACCTGTGCGTGTGTATGTGTATATATATATATATATATATATATATATATGTGTGTGTATATATATATATATACATGTATGCATATGTATATAGTTGGAAAGTGTAGGATCTGGGCATGACATAGATGGTATAGAATAAGCACTGGATAATGTCCTGCTTCTGTCCAGGTGTCCTAGGTTGCAGTATAGATGTAGTTAAGTATTCTATTACCACCAGCTGTAGCCCGTTAGCTGCTATCACCTGCTAATGACCCACTCCGGATGACAGGCAATGGGCCATCCGTTAGCTGTTACCAGCTGCTAATGACCCACCCCGCATGACAGGCAATGGGCCATCAGGGACCCACTGTGTGACTCATGGACTTATCTCATGCCATTGTGGGATGCTCTGCCGAGGAGGGAGGAGCCAGGTGTTCCCACCTGGATATAACCTGGTCTTGGAACTGCCTGAGCTAGCCCTGTCTACTGGGTTCCCAGAGGACGAGAGCTACCACTGGATCTTCAGCTGGAGACCAGACCTTCACAGGATCACCGCTTGAACTGAACTACTTCAGTTGGACTGCTACCACCACCCTAACAGGGTGTTAGGTTGTATCTGACTTTGTCAGTGCTTTTCCTTGTATTATTTCACTTATTTTTAATTTCAATCTTGACTTGTGATCTCCCACTGGTTTGTTTTCAAACCAACACATATTTTGGCGCCCAACGTGGAGCTCGACCTGGGGAAACTCAGAAATCCTATCACCATGATGCTCAGCTTATCTACATGGGTACTGTATCTCGCTGTCTATATTTTTCCTCAAATGGGAAACTATCTGCCTGTCGTATTGGCCCTGTTGCGACCAGGAAATGGCATGAGAATTGCTTTATTGGTTTATTATGCCTATTGTATGATAACCTGTGAGGCGATGAATACCATTCGGAACATATACTCAGTTTTGTCTGCCTGGCCTAATCTGAGCCACTACGTCTGGGACCTCCTCAGCAATCGCACCCACCCTCTGGGGTTAGGAGGAGAGAGTGGTTTCTTCCAGCCTTTAAGGTCAGGCACAGCCGTTTTTGAGGATATTGAGTTCTCTCTGGATGCTAGGGATGGCATAATCTTTTTGTTAGTTCTGTTTTCTTTGACCAGCACCGTGTACCTCATGCTGCAGATCAGAAAAATATTTTGTCTTCTTGCGGAGGAGAAACAAAGCAAATCAGAACAGACGAAGCCCGTAGCAGTTGCCCCCGTCCAGAAAAAGAAATCAAAGAGCAAATCAGTCCGCATAGCGACTGATGAGGATGCGGCAGGACCATCTCACCCAGCAGAAGAGACAGAGCCAGAGATCATCACTCGCTCTCTATCCCTGGGGGAGCTGCGTGACCTAGGGAGGGAATTCACCCGGCAGGCAAACGAGTCTATCTTGACCTGGCTGCTCCGTATCTGGGATGCCACAGCTAACGACACCATTCTGGATGGAAGTGAGGCCAGGCAACTGGGATCCCTGTCTCAGGATGTGGTTATTGACCAGGGGATCGGGAAAACCCAGGAAACTCTCAGCCTCTGGCGGCGATTGCTGGCGAGTGTACGGGACAGATACCTCTGCAAAGAAGACCTCCAGATGCACCAAAGAAAATGGAACACAATAGAACAAGGTATCCGATGCTTGAGGGAATTGGCCGTACTAGAGATCATTTTCTCGGACAATGAGAGATTCCCCAAAAGCCCAGATAATGTCCAGTGCACTTCACAAATGTGGCTAAGATTTGTGCGGCTCGGACCAGAGATATACTCTCGTTACCTGGCAACACTGCAGTGGAGGGAAGGCGAAGACCAGGTGGGCGTGTTAGCAAACAAACTGAGAATTTACGAGGACACTGTCACCACTCCACTACGCACCCAGATCTCATCAGTGGAAACAAACCTGGCTGAGCAAGTCCGGAGCTTGATTGAAGAGAATCAGAAACTAAGGAAAGAGCTCAAAGAAGGATTTTTCCATGCCACACCGAAACCAACCAGAGTCTCTGCCATCAGGAGCAGACGTCCCCCAGCCAAGGAAAGAAGACAAACTCCACGACGTGACCTCTGGTTTTTCCTGCAGGAGCATGGGGAAGACATGAGAAAGTGGGATAGGAAACCCACCTCCTCCTTAGCAGCCCGGGTACGTGAACTGAAAAAAGAAACATCCACTTCAGGAGGCTCATCTAGGTACAACACTGCCCCAGTCTCTTGTGGACAGAACCCCAGACAGAATGGAAATGATAATATGACTGATCCTCTTGGAGGGACCTCAGGAACACATTTACAGGAGAAGAACATCGTGCACCAAAAACAGGATTAGAGGAGCCCTGCCTCTAGCCAGGTGGAGGAAAGGGATAATCGGATCTATTGGACTGTGTGGATCCGATGGCCTGGCACGTCTGACCCACAAAGATACACGGCTTTGGTTGATACCGGTGCTCAGTGCACCCTGATGCCATCCAGGTATGTGGGGACCGAATCCATTTCTATTTCTGGGGTGACAGGAGGATCCCAGCAGCGGACTGTACTGGAAGCTGAAGTGAGTTTAACTGGGAATGAGTGGCAGAAACACCCCATTGTGACTGGTCCAGACGCCCCATGCATCCTCGGCATAGACTATCTCAGGAGTGGATATTTCAAGGACCCGAAGGGACATCGTTGGGCTTTTGGGATAGCAGCCATAGAGACGGAAGACATAAGACAACTGAATACGCTGCCTGGTCTCTCAGATAACCCATCTGCTGTAGGACTGCTGAGAATTGAAGAACAGCGGGTACCAATCGCTACAGCAACAGTGCACCGCCGGCAATACCGCACTGACAGAGACTCTGTGGCCCCCATCCATAAGATGATTCGGGATCTGGAGAGCCAAGGGGTGGTCAGCAAGGCTCACTCACCCTTTAACAGCCCTATATGGCCGGTGCGTAAGTCCAGTGAAGAATGGAGACTGACAGTGGATTACCGTGGCCTGAATGAAGTCACACCACCACTGAGTGCTGCTGTACCGGACATGTTGGAACTTCAGTATGAGCTGGAATCCAAGGCAGCAAAGTGGTATGTGACCACTGACATTGCCAACGCCTTTTTCTCCATTCCTCTGGCAGCAGAGTGCAGGCCTCAGTTTGCTTTCACCTGGAGAGGTGTGCAGTACACGTGGAACCGACTGCCCCAGGGGTGGAAGCACAGTCCCACCATCTGCCATGGACTGATCCAGGCTGCACTGGAGAAGGGTGAGGCTCCAGAACATCTGCAGTATATTGATGACATCATTGTGTGGGGGGACACAGCAACGGAAGTATTTGGGAAAGGAGAGAAAATCATCCGAATTCTCCTGGAAGCCGGTTTCACCATCAAGAAGAGTAAAGTCAACGGACCTGCCCGAGAGATCCAGTTCCTGGGAATAAAGTGGCAAGACGGACGGCGTCAGATTCCTTCTGAGGTCATCAATAAGATCACCGCGATGTCTCCACCAACCAACAAGAAGGAGACGCAAGCTTTCCTAGGCGCCATAGGCTTTTGGAGAATGCACATCCCTGAGTATAGCCAGATCGTGAGTCCTCTCTACCTCATAACCCGCACGAAGAACGATTTCCACTGGGGCCCTGAACAGCAGCAAGCCTTCACCCAGATCAAACAGGAGATCGCTCATGCAGTAGCCCTTGGCCCAGTCAGGACAGGACCAGAGGTAAAGAATGTGCTTTACTCTGCAGCCGGGAGCCATGGTCTGTCCTGGAGCCTTTGGCAGAGGGTGCCTGGTGAGACCCGAGGTCGACCACTAGGATTCTGGAGTCGAAGTTACAGAGGGTCTGAAGTCAACTACACTCCCACCGAGAAAGAAATCTTGGCAGCTTACGAAGGAGTCCAAGCCGCCTCAGAGGTGATCGGCACAGAAACACAACTTCTCCTTGCACCCCGACTGCCAGTGCTGGGGTGGATGTTCAAGGGAAGGGTTCCCTCTACTCACCATGCCACTGATGCCACGTGGAGCAAATGGATTGCCCTCATCACACAGCGCGCCCGTATTGGAAACCCGAATCACCCTGGGATTCTGGAAATTATAACAAACTGGCCTGAAGGTGAGACTTTTAAATTATCTTCAGAAGAAGCAGAGGAGCAAGTAGCACGTGCTGAGGAAGCACCCCCATATAACGAGCTGCCGGAGAGTGAAAGACGCTATGCTCTCTTCACCGATGCTTCCTGCCGAATTGTAGGCGCAGATCGGAAATGGAAAGCTGCAGTATGGAGCCCCACACGACAAGCTGTACAGGCAACCGAGGGACAAGGTGGATCGAGTCAGGTCGCAGAGCTTAAAGCCATCCAACTGGCTTTGGATATTGCCCAGCGAGAGAAATGGCCAAGGCTTTATCTCTACACCGACTCCTGGATGGTAGCCAATGCACTGTGGGGATGGTTAGATTGCTGGAGAAAGGCTAACTGGCAGCGCAGAGGAAAACCCATCTGGGCCGCTGAGATTTGGCAGGACATTGCCACCCGAGCAGAAAAGCTGACCGTGGAAGTCCGACACGTGGATGCACATGTACCTAAGAGTCGGGCTAATGAAGAGCATCGTAACAACGAGCAGGTGGACCGAGCTGCCAAGGTGAAAGTGTCACAGGTGGATCTGGACTGGCAGCACAAAGGAGAGTTATTTCTAGCTCATTGGGCCCATGATGCCTCTGGTCATCAAGGGAGAGATGCGACATACAGGTGGGCTCGTGACCGAGGGGTGGACTTGACCATGGACAACATCTCACAGGTCATCCACAGCTGTGAGACTTGCGCTGCAATCAAACAGGCCAAGCGGGTGAAGCCTCTGTGGTATGGTGGACGATGGTCAAAGTACAGGTATGGGGAAGTATGGCAAGTTGACTACATCACACTTCCCCAAACCCGCCAAGGAAAGCGCTACGTGTTGACCATGGTGGAAGCAACCACAGGATGGTTAGAGACCTACCCTGTGCCTCATGCTACTGCCCGGAACACCATCTTGGGTCTGGAAAAGCAAGTCCTGTGGAGACATGGTACCCCTGAGAGAATCGAGTCTGACAATGGAACCCATTTTAAGAATGGCCTCATAAGCACCTGGGCTAGAGAACACGGAATTGAATGGATATACCATATCCCCTATCATGCACCAGCTGCCGGGAAAGTTGAACGGTGCAATGGACTACTTAAGACAACTTTGAAGGCACTTGGCGGGGGAACCTTAAAAAATTGGGAACTGAACTTGGCAAAGGCCACCTGGATGGTTAACACAAGAGGCTCTATCAATCGAGCCGGTCCTGCCCAGTCCAAACCTTTGCACATAGTGGATGGAGATAAAGTCCCTGTGATACACATAAGAGGTTTTTTAGGAAAGGCTGTTTGGATTAGTCCCACCTCAGGCAAAGGCAAGCCCATCCGTGGGGTTGTTTTTGCCCAAGGACCTGGGTATACTTGGTGGGTGATGCAGGCAGATGGGGAAACCTGTTGTGTACCACAAGGAGACCTTATCTTAAGTGAGAACTGTGTAGATGGTAATAGAATAAGGGGTGGATAATGTCCTAGGTTGCAGTATAGATGTAGTTTTCTATTACCACCAGCTGTGGGCCGTTAGCTGTTACCAGCTGCTAATGACCCACCTCGCATGACAGGCAATGGGCCATCAAAGACCCACCCTGTGACTCATGGACTTATCTCATGCCATTGTGGGATGCTCTGCCGAGGAGGGAGGAGCCAGGTGTTCCCACCTGGATATAACCTGGTCTTGGAACTGCCTGAGCTAGCCCTGTCTACTGGGTTCCCAGAGGACGAGAGCTACCACTGGATCTTCAGCTGGAGACCAGACCTTCACAGGATCACCGCTTCAACTGAACTACTTCAGTCGGACTGCTACCACCACCCTAACAGGGTGTTAGGTTGTATCTGACTTTGTCAGTGCTTTTCCTTGTATTATTTCACTTATTTTTAATTTCAATCTTGACTTGTGATCTCCCACTGGTTTGTTTTCAAACCAACACACCAGGACAGGGTTAATTTTTACAGTAGCCAGGATGGGGTATGGCTAGGACCCAGAGGTTATTCCATACCCCTTCACACAAGTTTTTTGGGAGTGGGGAAAGGGGTTCCTTGGAGGTTGGGGTAAGGTGGCTGCAGTCGCATGTTGTCAGGCTCCTTTGGTGGTATAGCAGTGAGCATTTGCATGTGAATCCCTCACCTCTCTTGTATGCTTTTTTAATTAATATTGTAGCTGTTGGTGTTCGTTTTCTTATCTCATTGCTGTTTCCAGAAAATTGTTCTTATCTCAACCCATGATCTTTAGCTTTTGTGCCTCCAGTTCTCTGTGAGCAAGTGGTTTGGAGTGGTTTGTGTGAACACTAAATTTGAGAATACAATTCCTAAACCACAACAGTGACTCTTACACACTGAAAGAAAGCAGTCACTGCAAAAAGGTGGTTCTACATGCATGGGAACACTTGTAAAGTTGTCATGCTTTAAAATATGCTGCTCTTATCATCACCATAAAGGTATTTATATATATATACATATATATATATATATATATATATATATATGTAATCTTTGAACACCAGAAGGATCTGATTTATTTTTTCTATATATATATCAGCAAATAATAAATAATCTACCCTGAAGGATCTTAAATTATAAACAGATGAGGACAAGTTTATTGAATTGCAATCAAACATAGAATAACTTGTTTAACTTTTTCCTGAAATGCACATAACATTAGACAAGGGAGTTTTCTAACAAGTTCATATCAAAATCTTTGTATCAAAATTATACATTAAGGTAGCCTGGCAAGAAATCATTCCAGTACTTAAAAATGATCTCCTTCATAGTCTTTCAAACAGTGACTCTGAAAATAACACAGCTCTCTAACCTCATTTTTTTTTTTAATGAAGGCATCACATACTTAAAATAAAAGTCTAGGCCAAGAATAATGTAAAAACACAGGTGTTAATATACTGATGATAACAAAAAAGCATTTCTTGAGTTCCTGTTACAGGTTTGATCTAAACCCCCATATAAATTGATGAAAAAACTCCCACTAACTTCAGGGATATTAAAAAAAATAAAAAATCAGACCTACAGAAGGTACAGTGGGTATTTCCAATAGAAAGAAAATGAATTACACTAAAATAATTAGGAAAAAAGTGTCTGTTTTAAAAAGCAAAATAACAGAGCTTATGGAGACATATAGCATTCTCTTTACTTAAATTATGTCTATAAAGACTTTCGATTTCCATTACTAAAATTCTGATTTAATTTGCATTAAAAACTTTTAGCAAGTTTAACTGGTGCTAAATATACATTTTTGGCAGCTACAGAGAAGTTATTTGAAATGAAGATAAGCCTCAACGGAGAGGTAAGCAATAATATCCCTGTGTGTAATGATAATAGTAAGAATTCAATAGAGATTTCTAATATATAGTTTAAATTAATCCTACTTTAAACATCACAGTTTCAAGCCTGTCTATTCAGGATAACTATTAGTATAAAAAGATCCACACAATAGCAAGTTTTTGCATTAATTAAATGAAACTAATGTTCTGGCATTCCCCATCACAAATAAATAATTATTTCAGTGCCATTCAAACATGGTTCAGAGAGAAGCTCTTGCTGTCTGACCCAGACCAGCAATCTCCAGACCACTGCAGTTTATTTATCTGACTGTCAGGCCTTCCTCTAACATCCTGTGCCAAGGCTAAATCCATCCACCAACAGCTGCTTATCTTAGGACTGACAAGACTATTTTTATTCTAGCATGAAGGATGAAGTTTGATTGTATAAACAGAAGGAAACAGAAGTACTTTGTGTGCACAGGTCATGCATGTACATGCAGTTGGGTGTGATTGATCTCACCTCATTTCAGCCAAAAGTTATCTATTCTAAACTGTTGATAAGGGAGGTCTACATAACTAATGCAAGAGAAAGATTGCCAGAAGGTATCCTCTGTAGGTGCTTCTTTCTTCCCACTGACTCAGGAGGAGATCCAGGGAGCAGCAAACTAAACACCTAAAATGACAGATTACTTCCACCCAAACCAAAATACATATATATGTATACATGTGCCTATTTGTGCACAGAATTTAAGACAGCTGCTTCCATAAATATGCCATGTGCAACACAGCAGAGACATTAATAAAAACTCTGGACAGAAAATGAACCACTACATGGGAGATGAAAAAAATCAGTTGTGCACATTTGTTATATATAGCTAAATCTTAAAGGTAAGCTTATTAATTTTTTTCTGCCTAAAATGAAGGAAAAAACACTAATGTATGACGTTGTTTTAAGTTACATGGAAAGTGTAACCAAAAAGTATGTATTCTATTACCATCTTCATAAGCTGTTAAGAACAGGTGGGGCAGTGCTCTTTATCTTCAGCATGACTCAGCTCTGATAACACCATTTGGGGGCTATCTCCACTAATGGGCCATCAAGGTCTCCGGGAATGACTCATAATATTACATCATCCCATCGTGAGATGCCCTGCCCAGAGGGGAGGAACTGAACATTCCTACCTGCAAATAAACTGAGTCTTTAGAACACTGGACTACCACTTCCACTGGATTCCCAGAGGAGAAGAGCTCAAGAGTCATCACTGGATGAGACCGACCAGATCGTTCTTCAGGATCACTTCAACTAGGCAACATCCATCACTCCAAGGAGACTGCAGCCACCATTTAACTGGACTGCTATCACCACCCTGACCAACAGGGTGGCAGGTTGTATTCTGATTCAGTTTAAGCTGGTGTTTCTGTATTATTGCCTTTACTTTAATTTTTCCTATTAAATTGTAATTCTAACTGGGAATCTCTCAAAATATATTTGTGTGGGGTCAATTCCTCCACTGGTTTACTTCCAAACTAGCACATATTTTCAAGCTGAAAAACTCAGAAGTAAACACAGTTAAGGGTTTGTATCTAGGCTGGTACTTATGTAAATGTTTTAACATGCAAAAAGAGAATCTGGATGAGTGTTCCTACTGTAGCAAACATAGCTTTACTGATTTTGGGGTATCTAAACAAGGATTTTAAGTTATATTTTCTCAAGTTTGGTGATGAAAGCTTAGGATGGTTTCCCCTACACATCTTTAAGGGTGTTTATGTGTGTGTGCTGACACATGCATGTGTATACTTTGGGTTTTTTTAAACTACATATATATTCTCTATAAAACAGAAAAACAAAAAAATTATACCATGGTAATAAAACCCAAAAGAGAAACCAAACCAAACCAAACATACAAAAAGGAAACCTTGTTTTTAGCATAATCCAAAGTAACATCAAGATTGCAAAAATGAGATTTTTTTTTTTTTTAAGTTTATGATTGATTCAGATCAGGCTCTGCAATATTCCCATTCTCTGGAAACACAGGTAGAAAACTGTTATCAAAAGTCGCTGGAAACTCTAATGTAGCATTGACATTTTGATAGCCCACATAAAAATGAAACAACTGCTGTGGAAGTATTTGACTATCAGGCATCTGTATGAAAGCCCCTGACTGTGTGGTAGGGGGGATTCTTTGGCCAACTAGTTGAATTTTAGGTTCCCTGGGCATCAGTTGTTGCTTGCTTTCTTCGTCCGTGTCAAGACGAGTTAGCTTTTCTATCCACATGCGAAATTTCTCCTCTGTCTGTCTCTGCATCTCAGCAAAGCAGTTCATGGCCTCTTCCAGGACATTGCCTATGCAGTTCCTATCCCACACGGTGCCCCTGTCAAGCAATCCTGGAATTTCCCTGGTCGTTCCTCCAGATCCCCCAGCACGACTGAAGCCAGCTTTAAAGACATTGAGGCCATTTGATATCATTAAGTAAGAACATATTATTGCTTATTAAGGCATGCTAACTCAGGAAAACAACTTTTCTAATGCTCTCCCTTAGATATGACAACTGGGGAGGAATTAACAAATATCAGCCAACAGTATTACCATAAAAAATATTTTACACTCACTGAGGTTATAATAGACATTTTGGCTTCAAAATTATTTTTATTCTAGAATTCTCAGATAATTCTGCCAAAGGTCTTATTTTATAAATAAGTTAAATTAGTCCAATTCCCTTGCAATTTCTGTTTTTAATTCATCTGAAGGTGTCAAAAAAAGTAATACAATAACATATTTAGTTCTGTTTAGCTGCGATCCAAAATACTATTGTTTAACCGTAAATCTGAATAATTATGCATATTTTACTTATATACTTGAACCCTTTTATAAGAGACTGTTAAACACAGACAAAATTGTACATCATACAGAGATAAAGGCTAATATAGTGACTGCAGCATCCAAAGTAGCTAAGCCCAAAGCTCTTGGTCTAATTTTGGAAAACACAATGAACACCAATTAAGAGAATAACAACAAAAATACACAAGCATGAAAAGATATGTGAATGCTATGCTAATACATGAGGTAAAAGCAACCTCTGTTAGGTCTGATGGACACAGCTCCATCACAGGGTTAATACATATGACATGTAGGAGTGATCAATCTCACACCAACTAGAAATGTGCCCTTCCTCACACGAGCCACCAGCATTTCTAGCATTAATCCTAGGCAAGGCTGAAAACAGGGCATAGTTGGAAGAAAATTGTTCTACTTCCTTCTATCCGTCAAAACAATGGTTAAAATGACTGGCTTTGGGATTATCAGAAAGAACTTTAGCAGCAAGAAGTAAAGGCCATCCTCATTACCTTACTCTACATATCAATAACAAAAGGCAGTAATATCTATATTTTTATGTTTAGAGTTCACTCAGGAATCATCTAGGAAGCAATAAAACCAAAAACAGAGGCTTTGTACTTGCTTGAGGAATAATAAACAATATGTGCATGCCATTCAAACACACAAACATTACCTAAGGTAATTCTGAAACAAGACAAGCATCACATTATACACAAAGCAGCTACAGAACCTAACCATTTAATATGTAAATATGAAACTTGTGGGATCCTCTAGCTTAAGAATAATAGAAAATATCATAAGAATGAGAGAAATCATTGCACAACCTAACCAAATATTTACTAATAAAAATATAAGGCACTAAATCTTTATTGGGATTTCACTGTGTACATGAAATTACAGTATTGCTTAAATAACACACTCTTTTTTGGAGCTATATAAATGAGGTATATATAAAGCCTTCAGTAACAGCTAAACAAAGCCCAGGATTATCATCTTGTTTCCGAGCAGCAGCAATACTACCCATCAGGGGCCAAAAATATTCTATTAAGCACCCATTGGTTTACCTATCAGACAGGCTGGGAATTCAGCGCTCATGTTTTCTGCTCAAAAATAAATATATACTTAATATTAACTAATTAACATCCCTCTGACTGCATTTTAACTAATTACATAAAATGGTATCTTTTCCTAAAATGTGGTTCCTTTTATATATTAAATGTCTTTTTCCTCCATGAAAAAAAATTCCTTCCATTCATATACTCCTAGTATTGAACATCCAATATGATTCTGTTCATCTTTAGTCTGGGATCTTATCCTAAAATCAGGTACCTAAATGACAGTCTTTCCAATTTCCACAGGCTTACGAACAGACACCTATGAGTAACATTGAGTAAGTTTTAATTGCAATTTAAATAAAAACTATTGATGGTATGTGAGACAACCTAGACAGGTTTTTCAAGTTAAGAATGAACTAGCATGGTCAAAGTTGATAAAATTGTTTTGCAAACTGAAGAAACTAGGTATTGAAATACATATTACCCTGCAATACTATTTTTAAAAGGCGTCATTCATAGTACATCTACAATTAACAGTAGCAGCAAATCAATGTTTTAGATGCTTCCCTTGCAGTTCTTATAACAAGCCCTATTCAATCTTTTCTTTATTTGTGGCTTTCAGGGTTAAAAAAAAAATCAAGCCTAATAAAAATGCATTTTTATATTAAAACTATTAGCATTTATCTAACTGGTCTCTTTGCTATCTGTAAACATACAACTATAGTTTTTTGAAGTTACGCCAAATTAAAACACGAAGAACTTTGCAATTAGAAAAGGGGTCAGAAGCCAAGATCCATATCTTATTTTCAAAACAATACCTCCTGCAAAACAGCACTTAAGAAATGCCCCAACACTGTCTCTTTATGTGATCTATTAAGTATCATCTAAATAATAACCAAATCTAAGGTTATTTAATTTAGGAAGTCAGACAAGATAACAATTTAAGAAGATAAGCTGCATCTTCATTCTAACTAGCCATGGTATATTCCTCCATGTTGTTATGCTTACTGACATTTCCAAATTAGTATCTTACTGCAAATCCTTCTTAACAGATTTTTTTCCCCTGTTCTTATATAAGCATCATTCTGAGTTATTTGAACCAAATTCATCCCTTGCAAGATGTTTTTCCAAGGTCTATGTATAGTTCTTTGAAGGAAGTAACCTGGCTGAGAGTCCCTCACACACACACTGTGCCCTCCCTTTGGATTTCTTTATATTAAAAAAAAAAAACTTTTTTCCCCCTTTTTTTTTTAACAAAGTAAGCTGCAACACCTTTTTAACATCAACACTCAAACTTTTCAACAGATTCTTCTGAAAGCCTCAAACATGAGTCACCCTTATTTCAATTCAGAGTTTTCTGAGTTGTAGAAAGCACAATAATGGTGAAATGCCAATATTTTTCTATTATATTTGAATTTTTTACAACCTGTTTCTTCTTTCAAAAAAAGTGTTTACATAGAAATAAATATTGATTCCCAGACTTGCTCTCATGCCAATTTCATTCAGCGTTAATTTGAATGGTCAAATTTGAAATTGTTTAAAGGAAAAACTTTCAACAGCAGCAGATCTAGCAGAACCTATTACAGGATTCAAAGATCACCCTCTTAAGCTGTGAATGCTATCTAGTGTTTAAGAATGGCAAAACCTTAAATGCCAACAAAGAGGCTCAGTCATTAAAAGATAAGAAATTGCTCTTTGTCTGCAGTAACTCAAAAATCCTGGCATTCCCTTGAATTAAAGAGTCTGAGATTATGACTGCTCAGGTCAGTGAGAAGATTCTCAGTAGCACTCTTGAAGTTTAGATTAAACCTGTATTTTCAGGTGTAAATTAACACCACAGAAAGCATTCAGAATAACATAACTTATATTGTGCTTAGCTCCTATGGAGCTCACAATACTTGTAATAAAGTATCACGAGTAAGATCTCAACTCTTTACTCTTCAATCTCTCTTGAGAAGAAAACCAAGCCTGACAGTATTTTAATGCACGTGACATTTGAGTTCAGCAGAGAGAACTGACTCTCTATAGCATAACTGCTCTGTAACTTCATGGCATTATGTATTCGCTGAACATTTTCCTTACCCTTCTAATTTAGCCAAACCCGCAGTATTTAAATGGAAGAAGTTTAGTTACACAACATGAAAGACTACTGTATTTTTAAATGTGGTACTTCAATTTTCAGACCACACACAAGCAAACTGTTGGCTGTTACAATACATGCACTGAGAGAAGGTTAAGAGCCAGAGTATGCATAACCTTTGTACACAAAGGCCATGTTAACTGTCACTAATAATTTTAGAGCATCTCTGTCGGCAAAGCTATTTTTCAGACTGATTGAAAATCAGTCCCAATAATAAGCGATGTTGAGACAGAAACCAACACTACAGCTGAAGTGTCCAAATACACTAAGACTGAGGGGAACACAGACTACCTGTAAGACTCTTCTGCATCAATGCATACAGACTTTTTCAAAAGTAAATGCAAAAGTTTTTTCATGCTTATGTTCTGATACTCAAGTTCAAGCATTAAGTTAAACCTCTTTTGACTGTGTGCAGAGGACATTCATGCACTGAATTTCCAGTAATGTTTTTTGATACCTTGTAATAATTTCTAACTGTGTTCATTCCCTAAATTTTGAAGATATTCACAGTGTAATGCCAAGTGCACTAAAGCAGCTTTCTAGTAAAGAAAAAGAATTTAAGTCCTTTGCCAGTTCCAAGAAGAGGGATCGCAAATGGCATGTGAACCTACCACTGCGATGGAGAGCTGGGAGTCCTACTCAGACTCACAGCTCCACTGCATCTGTTAAGACCACAACATTTCATTAACCCACAAGTAGCATAGGATGCATTTTTGGCCAACCTTGTCCTTATCTCTATAGAGAATGTTTTTCTCTTGTACTTGAAAACCATTTCCCACAAGCCAAAGTAATTTTTATTTAAAGGAAAACCACAATGTGGCAGGTAGACATTGCACCCAATGGCAGCAAAAAGACAGCTCAAACATTTAAATGTCATAAGTGAAATTTAGCATAAAGCAAATGATATGTGCTATGAAATAAGAATAAGCATCATAGATCCTCAGGATGGCTTGTGCACTCCCATATCTTGCATCAAAGGCAAAACTGGGCTTTAGTATAATCATCACTAAATAATCAAGTTCTTCTGTGTACTACAATGGGACCTCTTCACTGTGAGCATCTCATGGTTAAGACCAAGAACTCAAATACAGAAGAGCCTAGTGACACAAAGTACCCTAAAGTGGTTTCAGGTCTCTGCAATGGAAGTCAGAAATCTAAGCAGATCTGAAAATACTCTGTGGTGCCTTCCTGGGTCACAAAATCCTTTTATGACTTAAAAAAAAAAAAAAATTAACCTGGGGAACTTATTGTGTAAGTTTGGGAGGTTTTGGGAGGTGGGGAGAAACCGGTCCCAAAACTCAATGAAATAGTCTTCTTCAACAAGCTTTAAATGAGGCTTTAATTGCCCAGCAAACATTAATTCAGCAACTTAAGACAAATTATTGCAGTTTTCCTTTAAATCTTCTTGCCCTATGTAAGCTGATATTTATCTCCAAAAAAACCCCAACACCCCAACTTCTAACACAAGAGGCAAAAAGGCATGTAATCTAGCAAAAATTGGCAAGCCAAAAAGTTTATTTTTATGTGATTTTATTTTTGATTGCCATATGATGATGGTTCTGTAGTATAATATGCTGAAATAATTCTTCACACAAAATCCTGTCCACAGCAATTGAGCTAATAAAATAACAAAGACTCAGCAGACAAAAAACTTAAAGAGTTAATGTTTCTTTTGCTAATAAAATGATGAGAAGGCCCCTATAATTTGCTGCCTCTAATCTTAACACAGATGTGTCAGAAAATTAAAAATATAGAAATTATAGATCCTTATGACATAGGAAAATGGTAACAACTTTGTCTAAGATGTTGAAAATTTAGGTGTGGATATAGCTTGGGCACCCATGTAAACAAATTCATATTTATATCCTAAAATAGGTGACCAGCTGCAATCTGCAAGAACTTACAATAAGGCTAAGCAGGTTTGTCATGCACTGAAACATAAAGCTGAAAGCACAGTGCAATAATGAACAGGGCCTTACTGTAACACAGGCAAGAGGTATGCTGTATTATTTCTAACACAGCTACCAAGCTGTGGTCTTAAGATATTAAAGCAAAACCAGCTATTTATCTTAAGAATGTATTTATTATATTATCACCATCTAATGGGATTTGACAGCACCGACAAGAGCTCATCTAGGCTTACAAATGAAAAGATCTGAAAATTCCAGAATTCAAAGATAGTCCTTCCTCCAATTTACCATTTCTATGCTTTGTTGGTGTGCAAAAGTGATCTGAAACCTCAGGTCAGATTTTAAAATTTGCCCATGTCTTAATACACTGCAGTCTTCAAATTTACAGAGCTGCAGTTCTCCTGGTTTTTCTCAAGTGTCACTCATCTAATTTAGCATGACAGCTGAAAAACGATGCCAGATGTGTTACAGTTCAGTTTAAAAAACATCCTCTACCTGGTATCTCTGCAGTGATTGTCTTGCTGCTCCCTGAAACCTCTTCATCATCATCTGACGAGCTCGTGCTGGAATCACACGTCAGGTCACTGTCGCTGGTACTGCTGTCCTGCAGCAGGTTGTACTTCTTGCGAGCAGCTGCCTCTCGCTTCTGTCTCAAGAGCCGGATTCTTTCTTTGTGCTTTTGGCTTCGATGACCTTTTACCTTGGTAGCTCGACCATTCTGCTTATCACTAGACTGTCGGTTTTTCTTGGCAGCCATTGCTGAAGTTTCACTTTCAGACCTGGATCTCCTAGATTTCCTCCCAACTGCAGCCCCAGACACTGCAGAAGGGGCTCCCTCTACAGCAGCTTCGGCTTGACAGGGCTCATTCTCTTCTGCGGAAGACAATGTGTCTGAATCAGCCAAATGCCCACTGGAGGAAGGGGAAAGCATGCAGTGATTAGAAGAGTCACTCTCATAAACTGGACCACCCATTGGCTTATCACTCTCAGTAGATGCCAGCTGAGACTCTGAAGAGTCTCGCCTCAGTTCCATCAGTAAGCAAGGCATTGAAGAAAGCACCGCTGAGTCTGCTGCAGTGTGCACATTGTCTTTCTGAGTTTGTGTCTCGAGTTCTATAGGTCCATCTTCATCAGGAGCAGTTTCTTGCTTTTCAGAAGTCTTTGGTGGAACTTCTGAATCAACAAGTTCTGCTTTTCCCACTGTCTCCATCTTCATTTCAGAACACCAAGGTCCTCCTGGTCTCAAAGCATGGAGCACGTGGTCTGGAAGACTGGGTGAACTAGATAAGGTCTTCAGCAATACAGCAGCCTAAACAAGAACAGAAGAGGAAGAATAATTTACCCAAACAACTCAGTCCTGCTCTTCACAATATTACCTAAACAACACCTTGCTTTCAGTTACAGACAGTATGGTTCATAGAATCCTAGAATGGTTTGGGTTAGAAGGGACCTTCGAGGTCATCTCATTCCAAATGCCCTGTCATGGACAGGGACACCTTCCACTAGACCAGGTTGCTCAACGTCCCATCCTGGCCTAGAATACTCCCAGAGATGGGACATCCATGACTTCCTTGGGCAACCTGTTCCAAGTGCCTCACCACTCTCACAGTCAAAACTTTCTTCCCAATATCTAATCTAAACCTGCCCTCTGTCAGTTTGAAGCCATTCCACCTTGCCAAAGTCCCTCTCCAGGTTTCTTGTAGCCCCTTTAAGTACTGGAAGGTGCTCTAAGGTCTCCCCAGAGCCTTCTCTTTTCCAGGCTGAACAACCCTAACTCTCTCAGCCTGTCTTCATAGGAAAGTATCATATTGTTTTTTTCATTTACTTTTTCCTAGTGAACTCATTATGTTACACCAAACTATTCTTCCTTTTACACACCCATGAAAGATGGTACTGGAGACACATTAAATTTGATTATTCTAGTGAGGTGAATCACAACAGATCAGAAAATAAAAATATTTCTGAAGTCTTACTTTATAAAATTTAATATATCCTAAGCAACATATGCTAAACTTGTTTACCTAGAACTGGAAATATACTTTAATGCAGAATTTTAGTCCTTATGAACAATGCCAGCCTGAAATTCCTAGACTTGGTAGTCATCCACCTGGACAGACCAGAATATAGTTGTTTCCATATCTATGAGAAATCTACTTTTAGATGAACAGGACCTCAACCTTATAAATTATATTACAAAGTTTTAATGGCAAATTGAAAACTTACAGTACCAATGTGACATAGGAGAAATCCTGTCACTTTGCAGAGAAACTGAGCAGCTGCTGAACATTACAGAGCAAGACTACAAACACCTTCCTTTTCCAGTGGAACCACTCTGCCAGTAGACTTTATGTACCAAATACTTATTTATAAAAAGTGCCATGAAGTGCTACTAAAATGTTAGAGACACAGAGTTTACAACATCTATAGGCTTTGCCTTTAGAAGCATTAGCTATGTATAACACAGATTTGCTCTCAGCAGAGAACAACCACAGATGCCAGTGAGTCATGTAAAGACTTTTTAGGAGTATCCAATAGACCAGTCAAGTGCTCCTTGAGTGTCTCCCATACAAGTCCTGGTTATATGAGAACCTACAGGCTCACCTAGTTTCTCTCAAATCTGCCAGGAAAACAGCATCAAATAGTATGGGTTGCAAGCAAGAAACAGTATCCACTCACACCAATATCCTACATTTTACATCAAGTTATAATTTAATAAATTTCATTGCTTCAGTGCAAATACAAAAACCAAGCTATTTATCTGATTGATAACTTGCATGTTATCAACCCAAAAGTACCTGAAGCATCTTCAGGGAAACTTTAGAGATCAATAGCTATCATTTTACCTTCATTAGTCCTACTTTGCCTTCCACCTAAATTTTCACTTGTAATTCAAAATATAATACAGATCTTTCATTTAGCACATTTGCTTACAGATGAATGGTATGGAACAAATCATTTATGGGTTTAGAAGTATAGAAACAATACAATTATAGCACTTTTAAAAAGTGTAGATGAGAAAAAGCAGCATTAATATTTAATCTACTGATTTTAAAAAATGCATTTCTGCAGAATCTATTAAAATAGAGTTCATGTTTCCTTTGGGCTAATGAATGAAATGTTGTATGGTACAAGGGAATGATGAAAATACTTATGGGAGAGAAACACCAGTGTTAAGGAAAGAAAGCTTAGTTAATCTCAGACAACACAGGAAAGATAAGTTTGGGTCTGCTAAATGAGGAAAAAAAAACCCCAAACACACAGCAAAGCATTTTACTTCCAAAAAAACCAAAAAGAGGAATAAAATACATACTGTAAAATACAGGAACATATATATTGTGGCAGGACGCTCCCCCCCCTTCTCTCTCTCCCTGATCGGTCACCGGAGATGGATGGCTCAGATTAAGTTGATAGCTTAATCCAGGCTATCTAGTAGTGGCGCCTGAAAGCCTAAGGTGAGATGAAGAGAGAATGCGAAAAATTTTTAGTGACCACAAATCCACACTTTTTTTATCCTATAAAAAGCTCATGAAATCTCAGCAAAGGTAGAAGCTTTTCTACATGGATACTGAAGCATGAGGGAAACTTCTCCCCTGAGCTTGGACACAAGCTCTGTGGTAACTTCTTGCAAGATTGAGAGTGGACTCTAATGTATCCCAGCACCAAAATTGGATTTTGGTAAGATCATTGGTTTCCTAAATTGTATTATTCTGGCTAACTTATAAGTACCTTTCTTAACTTGCATTATAGTTCAAGCTAGCATTTCTTAACTTGCAATTTTAACTATTTTTATAGTTCAAGCAAGCATTTACCCCATAATTGCATTTTAGCTATTATAGTTTTGCAATTATGCATTCATTGTGTGTGTATGTATGTCAATCTGTTCTGTTTGTATGTTTGTTATTTTCTGTGTCTAATAAATGGTATTTTTAGACTAATCGGCCAAATATCAAAGATCCTTGCGAACGGGGCCGAGTCTTGGGGAGCTAGCTACCCTACTCTGTTGCTCTTAGAAGCCTGGCAAACTGCAGAAACTCATAAGGCTTCTGTCTCCCATGCAAGAAACATATAAAGAAAAATTGTTTGTGAATACTGAGTAAAATTCTCTTGAAAGCAAATTAAAAGAAGAATTTTCAGAGATGGTAATTTAATGTAGGAACAAATTTATTTCCAAGGCCACAGCACAGCATCAACAAACCCAAATAAATACACATGTTCTGAGACATAAATGCATCCCTACACTGTAATAAAATCACTATTTCTATGTATTTCACCCACAAATATACATTATCAAATAATTCTCCTATTACATGGGAAAGTAAAACACAGATTTGATGACTGAATGACTAACCAAGAGTTATACACAGTGGGATTTGTATTGTACCTGCTAGAGCAACTCCCAGCTTTTCTAAGAATTTTTAAATGTACATGCAAGGAAAAATTTGGTTGCTCAAACTGATGCCTGATGGGTTTTTGTCCTTTTTATTTTACTTTTATACTCTCTTTATATATATCCTTTATATATAACCTTCTACCCTTGTGGCAGGACAAAACCCCCCCCCCCCCCTTCTCTCTCTCCCTGATTGCTGGCCGGAGATCGATGGCTCAGATTAAGTCAATAGCTTGGTCCGGGCTATCAATGCTGGCGTCTGGAAGTCAGAGTGAGACACTGAGAGAATGTGAAGAAATTTTAAGTGACCGCAAATCCACACTCTTTTCCCTATAAAACACCACAAAAATCTCAGCAAAAGTAGAAGCTTTTCTACATGGACATTGGAGCGTGAAGTAAAGTCTTCTCCCCTGGGCTTGGACGCAAGCTCTGTGGTTACTTCCCGAGGGATTGGGTGAGGACACTGATGCATCCCCAGCTCCAGAAATTGGATTTTGGTAAGAAGCATTAGTTTCCTAAATTGTATTCTTCTTTGCTAGCTACAATAATATTAATAGGTACCTTTTTCATTTTTAGCACTGTATTGTTTTAATCTCCCTATTTTGGGCAACATATATATATGTTTGTTTTAGCTATGAATAGCTTTTCATGTTTTGTGTAGTAAAAATTGTCTAGTTCTTTGTTCCATTCTCACCTGTGCCTAATAAACTATAACCTATTTTATATTAGACATAAATCGGCTGTCTTTATAAGAACTTGTGAGTGAGACTGGGTTTTGGGGCGCTGATCACCCTGAGTTGGTTTGGTCGTTAGTTGTCATAGGCCTGGGCAACTGGTAAAATCAATCCACCCTCTGTCTCCACTCGTGACAACCCTTCCCGATTCCTGTACTTTTTACTCCCTGTATCTTAACCCTACATGTTTATCACCCTAGTACCCTTGCCCTGCTCAGAATCCTTTGGGGAAGACGAAACATCCCCACAATCTCAAAAGCATGACGCACCAACCTTGAACAGGGCTCCCATCACTGAGACATGTTTTTTGTAAACTAAGTAGTAATCTTTTTTGGGGGGGGCAATTTTAATAGGGGGGCAATTACTTCATTTGTTAGACTTCTTATTGGAGACTTTTAGACAGGAATTCTAATCTAGGCTGTCCATAAATTGTATAAGGGGATATTGTTGGAACTTGTTTGTCAGTGTGCATCTGAGATCCTATTAAACCAAAATAAAACCCCTTTCCTATACTGTGTGTCTGCGTCTAAAAATTTTTTACTAGTGATTTAAGGCATCCGTTCTGGCGAGCCAGCCAGGAGGAGAAGGAACCCCAGGTTCTGATTTTGGACTGAGAAACACCCCTCTGTATCCCCCCCCCCTTGCCAGCACTAGGGGAGGGAAGCGGCGATTCAAGATTGAAATCCGGGAGTTTTCCAAAGACCAGAAACACAGCTGGAGAGGTAAGATCAAAGGGGTTGTTTTATGGTTTTATAGATACCTAGCTAGCATCTGGAGAGATCTCCAAGAGTGGGAGCGTGGCCAGGGAGGCCATAAAAAGGGTTTTTTTTTAACTACTCCGCTCCCACAGGGTGGGGGGATTGTGAGGAGAGGGGGACGCCCTTCGCTAATACTCACAGGGAGCCGCATAGGGCTCACGGGGGGGCTGTGGCTCAGAGGGGGCTGCAGCCCACAGGTTGGGGTGTGGGTTCAACTACCAAAGTTCGAATCCCGCCAGGGTTTCTAAGCTAAACACACATGGTTTTCAGGCTTGCTTTCTTTGCTCTGCTGGTTCTGTGCTAATCTATAGGTTAAGAACCTTTTCTTACTGTTTCTTTCTGTTTATAAGTAAGATATGGGTGGTGTGTTATCTACCAACCCAAAAATCCCGCAGGATTCCCCGCTGGGTTTGATTTTGAAAAACTGGAATCTGCTGACAGTACGAAGCGTTGATTCACATTCCGGTGAATTAACCAGACTCTCACTGTGGGTGTGGCCTGTGTTGAAACTGGAAGGGGGGAGTAAATGGCCTCGGTTGGGCAGTTTAGATAATGAACTTATTACAAAGTTACTTGTAGAACTCCGAGTTCAGGGCAGGTTTAAGCAGTTAAGATATGCAAAATTGTTTTCTATATTTCTAAATCGAGAAGAAGCTTATAAGCAAATGAAAGAGAACCGCTTTGAGATAGCTTTACAAAAATTAGAAAAGAAAAAAGATAGACAGAAACAGCCTCCGACGAAAGATGAGAAAATAGACATGACAGACACAGATTTGGTGGCACCAGCTTTACGCAGGGGGGCATCACACCATTCGCAACAGGGGCCGGTGCCCCCTCTCCTAGCTCCCCTTCCTCCTCCTCCTACTCCTCCTCCTCCCCCACCGCCATTCTGGCCATCTGCTCCCCCTCCCCTTCACCTACTTGATACAGCACGGGGAAAAGAGGAGGTGTGGCCTCCTCCTCCCCCACTGCCACCATACCCTGACCGTTCTGACAACGAGGATGAGGGCAGGAGCAGGGTCGGAAGCAGGAGTGGAGACAGGGGTGGAGGCAAAGGGGGAGACCGGGGCGGAGAGAAGGGCGGAACTGGGACGGACCAAGACGGAGAGGGAAGCACGTCTACCGCTGGCCCCTCCCAGACTGGGGAAAGGGGGAGCGGCGGGCAGCACCCTCTCCACAGCTCCACTAGAGCTGAGAGGGGAAAAACCCAGATCAAGCGTGAGTCAGACAAATCCAGTGTAGATGTAGATAGCTCGGAAGAGGAAGGGGGAACCGAGGCTGAAGCTGCAGGCAGCGAACCTGCTAGGAAGATGTCCTAGGTTGCAATATTGATGTAGTTAAGTATTCTATTACCACCAGCTGTGGGCCATTAGCTGCTATCACCCACTCCGGATGACAGACAATGGGCCATCCGTTAGCTATCATCACTTGCTAACGACCCACCCCGCATGACAGGCAATGGGCCATCAGGGACCCACCGTGTGACTCATGGACTTATCTCATCCCATTGTGAGATGCTCTGCCCAGGAGGGAGGAGCCAGGTGTTCCCACCTGAATATAACCTGGCCTTGGAACTGCCTGAGCTAGCCCTGTCTACTGGGTTCCCAGAGGACCAGAGCTACCACTGGATCTTCAGCTGGAGACTAGACCTTCACAGGATCACCGCTTCAACTGGACTACTTCAGTTGGACTGCTACTACCACCCTAACAGGGTGTTAGGTTGTATCTGACTTTGTCAGTGCTTTTCCTTGTATTATTTCACTTATTTTTAATTTCAATCTTAACTTGTGATCTCCCACTGGTTTGTTTTCAAACCAACACAGAAGAAAAGGGGGAAAATAGCCCGGGAAGCTATCGGAGCTGCCAATCTGGTAGCAAAACATACTAGATCTAAGAGAGATGAATCAAAGAAAGAGGAACCTGTCCTGGAAGTACCTCTAAGGCAGGCTGTCGGGAATCAAAGGATGGTTTATATCAAAACTTCTTTCTCCCTCGGAGAACTCTGACAATTGAAAGAATGAGTTGGAACATACAGAGACAATCCAGAAAAAGTAGCCATGCAGTTTGAATTAGCTATCAAGGCACAAAACCCAGATTAGAGTGACCTAAATGTAATGTTAGATGAAGTACTGGACAGTACAGAAAAGGAGATGGTTATCAAGGCTGCTGTAAATGCTGTGGAAACTCAAATTGCAGCTGGAACCATTCAAGAACCTGTTGGTAATATTTTTCCTTTGATAGATCCAGGTTAAGATCCCAATGTGCCAGAGGAAATGGCCAAATTAAAACAGTATCAAAAGTGGATAGTTAGTAGACTAAAATGTGCTATTCCTAAAGCAATTAATTGGGCCAAAATATACGAAATTAGGCAAAGTCTAAATGAGACCCCCACAGATTTCCTGAACAGGCTCAAAGAAGCTGCACAGAAGTACACAAACTTGGACTTGAATTCCCCATTGCAGCAATCTAATTTAGCCTACATATTTGTAGGCCAATCCACACCTGATATAAGGAAAAAGCTGCAAAAAATGGATGAATATGATCTAAATAAGTTGTTGAATGTGGCCTGGAAAGTATATCAAAATAGAGATTCAACAGATAAGGATACTGATAAACCCCACTACAAGAAGAAACAGGGTCAGGGGAAAAGAAAGGGTTCACCTCACCCTCCTCTAGCTGAGGACCAGTGTGCCATCTGCAAGAAGAAGGGACACTAGAAGGAGTGTCCAATGTAGGCGAAGGAGACGCCCACGTCTTCTCAATTAGCTGTGAATGGGAATTGACAGAGACCGAAAGCATTATCCACCCCAGCGGAGCCTTCGGTTATAATTAAGCTGGGGAAAGATGATGTTGAATTTTTGGTTGATACGGGGGCAACATATTCTGTGTTAAATACTTTAAAAAGGAAACTGAGTCAAGATACTGTAGATGTAATTGGTGCCACGGAGGTAAGTGAAACAAGGCCTTTCTTTCAACCTTTAAGATTTAAACTGGGGAAACATTAGGTGACTCATCAATTTTTATATATGCCAAATTCTCCAAAACCATTGTTGGGCAGAGATTTATTGGAAAAATTAGAGGCAGAAATTAAATTTTCCAAAGAAGAAAGAGTGAAAGTTATAATTCCTGAATCTAAATTTGTTGAAGCAGCTACTATTCTTATCCAGGAATGTTGTAGAAAAATTCCTAAAGAAGTTGAAGATGCGGTTATTCCAATAATATAGGCCAGTGATTTTCCCGGGAGATCCAAAAGAGCTAAACCTGTGAGTATTGCACTCAAAGCAGGAGCAATACCGGTAAGGCAGAAACAATACCCTCTGAAATTAGAAAGTCGTAGGGGACTGGCACCTGTAATTGAGAAATTTCTCAAATTCGAGTTGCTAGTGGAATGTGAGTCCAAATACAACACACCCATCCTGCCAGTAAAGAAGGCTGATGGTAAGTTACAGGCTAGTGCAGGATTTGAGGGCAATCAACAGAATTACAGAGGACATACATTCAGTTGTACCAAATCCCTACACCTTTCTGACCACACTAACAAATAAATTAGGGTGGTTCTCATTCTTAGATCTCAAAGATGCCTTTTTCTCTATTCCAATCCACAAAGATAGCCAGGAGCTTTTTGCTTTTGAGTGGGAAAATCCTGAGACAAGAAGAAAGACTCAAATAACTTGGACAGTGCTACCCCAAGGGTTCAAGAACAGCCCAACAATATTTGGACACCAGCTATCAAAGGAACTGGAGGACTGGAAAAACCAAGAATCAAAAGGGGAAATCCTTCAATATGTTGATGACATCCTGATCGTAGCAAAAATGCGAGATGACTGCGTCCAACACACTGTAAGTCTTTTGAATTTTTTGGGCATGGGCGGATACCGAGTCTCAAAGGAAAAGGCACAGGTTGCCAAAGAAACTGTAGTATACCTGGAGCTAGAAATCTTCCGTGGTCATCGACAACTTAGCAGAGAACGGAAAGAAGCTATCTGTCGGCTTCCAGAGCCCCACACGGTGAGAGAGATGCAAGCTTTCCTCGGCATGGTAGGTTGGTGTCGACTTTGGGTGGCAAGGTATGGAATACTAGTAAAGCCTCTGTATGAAACCCTTAAGACAGCTGAAAAGGGAACCATTAACTGGACAGAAAAAGCGAAAGCTGCCTTTAAACAATTAAAACATTCCTTGATGTCTGCTCCAGCTTCAGGGCTGCCAGATTTAATGAAACCCTTCGAACTATTCACATACGAGCAGCAGAATGTAGCTCTTGGGGTGCTAGCACAATATCTTGGGGATCAGCGAAGAGCTGTGGCCTATTTTTCAAAACAGCTAGACAATGTTAGCCAAGGGTGCCAGGGTGTCTGAAAGCCGTGGCAGCAACTGCCATCCTAATCCAGGAAGCTCAGAAATTCACCCTTGGGCACCACGTTGTCGTGTATGTACCCCACGCCGTGATTTCTGTGCTGGAGCAAAAGGGGAGACACTGGTTATCCCCTAGCAGAATGCTTAAATACCAGGCTGTATTGTTAGAACAGGACGATGTCACTCTAAAAACAACATCTGTTGTAAACCCTGCAATATTCTTGTCATCCACACTGCTCGATAACGTACCTGAGCATGACTGTTTGCAGACAATAGAAGAAACCTACTCCAGTAGACCAGACCTGAAAGATGTGCCTCTGGAGAATCCAGATTGGGAACTTTTTACTGATGGCCTTGCCTTCAGATGTATCATCACAGAAAGCTGAACTGATTGCACTGACTAGAGCTCTAGAACTGAGCGAGAGAAAGAAGGTAAATATATGGACTGATTCCAAATATGCATTCAGTGTTATTCATGCCCATGGAGCTATTTGGAAAGAACGTAGCCTGCTGACTGCTCAAGGTAATGGCATTAAATATACCAAACAAATCCTAGCACTCCTGCAGAGCATCTGGAAACCTACAGAAGTAGCTGTCATGCACTGCAAAAGTCATCAAAAGGGGAAGACAACTCCTGAAGTGGGAAATCGCTTTGCGGATGAAATGGCAAGAGGGATAGCAGAAAAAGGCATATTTGCAATAGTGCCACAAAAATAAGTAGATCTGACAGAGTTTGCTCCAAAATATGATCAAAGTGACCAAAAGTTAATTAAATCTCTTAAGGCTGAAATTAAGGAGGGTGAGTGAGCTGTTACACCTATGGGCCAGGTTGCAGTCCCACCCCCGATCCTTTGAGAAATAGCACAAAGAAAACATGAGAGTACACACTGGAGAGCAGAAAACCTTTTAAAACATCTAAAGAAAGTAGTTATAGGGAGAGGAATGACTGATATCGTGCAGTCTGTAACAAGCAAGTGTGAAACCTGCTGCAAAAACAACCCTGACACAACTAAAAGTGTAGTGTCAGGAGTGACCAAGACAGAGCATCTCCCAGGAGATTACTGGCAAATAGATTTTGCTGAAATGCCACGGAGGAAAAGATACAAATATGTATTGGTATTAGTTGATACATTCAGTAAATGGCCTGAAGCTTATCCCTGTCGCACTAATGCAGCAAAAAAAGTAGTAAAAACCTTGCTCAATCATATAATTCCAAAATTTAAAGTTCCCTTGAGGATGTCATCAGATAGGGAACCACATTTTATTGCAAAAGTAGTCAGAGAAGTTAACAAAATCCTGAAACTTACTTGGAACCTGCATACATCATACAGGCCCCAAGCAAGTGGAAAAGTTGAACATATGAATAAAACCCTCAAAACCCAGATTAGAAAAATTTGTCAAGAAACATCTATGACATGGGTTCAGGCTTTGCCTATAGCCTTACTGATGGTCCACATACAACCAAGGCGGAGAGACAACATAAGTCCCTATGAAATTCTATATGGCAGACCATATCAAGTTCCACACATTCCAGGTGAAATTCACATGAGGGGAAAAATTGATTTGCAGAAATACTTAATGGCTTTGAGTTCCACTTTGCAGAAGCTCCAGAGATTCGTTGTCCTGTCCAAGCCTATAGGATTGGACATCCCTGCCCACCCGTTTCAGCCTGGAAACTGGGTCTACATCAAGTGGTGGGACAGTGACCCCTTGCAACCCAAGTGGAAGGGACCATTCCAAGTCTTGCTGACCACCCTCACTGCTGTCAAGGTTGCTGAGAAAGGACCGTGGATCCACTATTCCAGAGTGAAGAAAGCTTCTGCTCCTGAAACTACAGAGAAAACAGAGACTGATACAAATCAAGATGATAGTTAAATTGTTCCTTACATGTATGCTGTTTTTCCAACTGGTAACCATGACTCAGAGCTCAGCCCAGGAGTTGCACAATAATGTGATGCAAAATGTATCCAAAGCACTTATTATGAGCAATTGCTAGATCTGTACTCAATTACCACCTCTAAGAAGGGGAAATGGTCATTGATTAGTATTGCAATAGAAAAGGAACATACAGAAAAGTAGCAACGGATCGGGCCCAATACCACCTTGCTGCCTCCTATACCCCCAAGTGGCCTGATAGAACGTGGGAACTATACAGTTCGCTGTGTGCTCATGAATGCTACAAGAAAAGCCGTTCTTCCACCATATTGTCATAAGACCAACTTCAGAAAAATACTTAACCCAAGATCTGTAACAAAAATGAAGTTGCTGAGATAGAGATTAGCTCTGCCTTTTGAGACGAGAGTGTATTGGATATGTGATGATAAGGCCTGGACAATTCTACCTGTAGACAGAGACCAGGCCTGTGCCCTCGGGGCTGTAATTCCAAATATAACAATATTTGACCAAATTGAAAAACCACGTAGAAGGGGGAAAAGAACTCTTAATCCCCTCATTAAACGTCCCACAGTTTTCCATAGTATAGTGAGAGCCCTCCTTCCCTCTTATGGGATAGTTAAATTGGAAAGAGCAATCGTGAATATATTGTGTTATTAAAAATATTGAAAAACATACTGCTGATGCAATTATAGCTTTGCAAGAAAAAGTCCATAGCCTGTCAAGGGCAATGACTCAGTACAGGATAGCTCTCAAATTCTTGCTCGGCGCTCATGAAGGGGTATGCAATATTATTAATGGCAGCTGTTGTTCCTTTGTGGACCAGGATGAGAAAATCAGAAAGGATTTGAAAGAAATTTAGAAAAGAACTCAAATTCTACATGAAGTGAGTTCAAGAAATTACACCTTGAAATTTGACCAAATCTTCCACGCCCTCACTTCATGGTTGCCAGACTGGGCCTGGGTGAAAGAAACATTTATAATTATTGTAATTGTAGTTATTATTTTTGCCATAGCTAGTTGTGTAAACCGATGTTGTAGATAGAGTAGTTTAGAGACTAAACAAGGTAAAAGCTTGTTAGTCTCCAAAAAGGGGGGAAATGATGCCTGATGGGTTTTTGTCCTTTTTATTTTACTTTTATACTCTCTTTATATATAACCTTTTACCCTTCCCCATTCCTGTACTTTTTACTCCCTGTATCTTAACCCTACATGTTTATCACCCTAGTACCCTTGCCCTGCTCAGAATCCTTTGGGGAAGACGAAACATCCCCACAATCTCAAAAGCATGACGCACCAACCTTGAACAGGGCCCCCATCACTGAGACATGTTTTTTGTAAACTAAGTAGTAATCTTTTTTGGGGGGGGCAATTTTAATAAGGAGGCAATTACTTAATTTGTTAGACTTCTTATTGGAGACTTTTAGATAGGTATTCTAATCTAGGCTGTCCATAAATTGTATACGGGGGATATCGTCGGGGCTTGTTCGTCGGTGTGCATCTGAGATCCTATTAAACCAAAGTAAAATCTCTTTCCTATACTGTGTGTCTGCATCTAAAAATTTTTTACTAGTGATTTAAGGCATCAAAACACATATCAAAAGAGTACTAGTCTGGCCAAAAGAAATATATTTAAATATTCATACTAATAACTGCAGAACAGCTTCTGCACTATTCAGCCTTTTAGCCCAGAGAACAAAGAACAGAGCTTGACAAGAAGCTAAAGGGCAGCCAAAGTGAACTAGAGACTTTTGACAAATATTCTACGTGGAAATATCATCTACATCGCAGCTCCCAAAGGACTATAAGAACACCTGTACTTGCTTTTCCATCTCCCTGGCCTATCAGACAGAAAAAAATGCTTCATCTACATGTTGCCACCTTGCTAACAGTCTAATTACAATGTTTTTATAAGATTTTTTTCATTATTAAGTAGGAACTTTAACCATGCAAACCATGCTGGTTTGATCCCTCATACAGTGATCAGTGAATTATATTTTCAGTGAGATGGCAGCACAGGGACTAGTAATTTCACAACACTATATCTGGTCAACATCAACCTGCGTTTCTGTGTGCATGGAAAAAATTCTTGCTCTGATGAGGTTTGTACTCTCCAGGTCCCTTGAGCTGGCTATTTAGATGTCAAAAATTTGAGTATTAATATGTAAATTAAATAGATCTTTGTCTTTATCTCAGTGGAACAAAAAGTCTACTGTGACAGAGTTTGATGCAGGGAAGAACACAGTTCAGGGGAAAATATCTATGCCAAGGAAAGCTTTGTCTCAAAGAAAGAAAAAATAATGTCCTTATTTAGTTCTACTTGAGAAATTTTTAGATCAGAGAGAGGAAGAGGCTATACTGAAAAATTCACATACCTTTATTGCCACTCACTTTTCTAGTAACAGTATTAGAAAAGGTAATCTTGAGATGATGCTAGAGAAAGACCAGTTTTTTACTTAAATGAGAACACAGCACTGAAAAATAAGTTGTGATGCTTACTGACACAGCTGGATACTTAATTAGACATTGCTTAGAAATGTCATTCTCCTTTCACTGATGCACAGATAATCCACTTATTTGAAAAGGCAATTCTGTAAAAACTTCTGTGCTAGATTTTTCCAACAGAAATTATTTTATTTTCCAGCCACACATAGAACACACCAGTATGCAAAAGCCATTAAACATCTAACTGTACCCCTGTCTGGAAAATATATTTAAATTGTGGACTCATTTGTAAAGTCATATGATTTGTACACTATAAAACCTCCACTTTGATGCCTGATGATTTTTTTGTCTTTTCTTTTTATATATCCTTTTATACATTTTTATACCCTCTTTATATTTTCTGTACCCTTTATACATTCTTTGTACCCTTAGCCTACATGCTTGTAATTTTTGTAGTCTGATATTCTAGCTTAGTTTTGGAGTTCTGCAAGGCAGAAAGACCAAACATTCACAGTAGGAGGCCAGAGAGCCCTATACTATCTCAAAACTTGAGGCTTTAACCTTGGTTAAAGCCTTCTCTCTGGAACATATTTTGTAAACTGGGCTCTAGCCTCATTTGGGGGGGATTCTTAGAACAGGGGGACATGAATTCATTTATTAAGTTTATTATTGAAGGATTCTAGACAGATATGCTAATTTGCAAGGTCCATAAAATTGTATACGCATTATACGGTGTGTGTGCACCTCGGCATGTTCCACCTTTGAGGAGCTGTGCACCTAGGATCCTATTAAAATACCAAGGTAAAACCCTTGTACCCCTTTTAACTGTGTCTGCCTCATAATTCTAAGACTAGCTGAAAGGCAACAACTTCACTGAAGAAATACAGAAGGATTTTGAAGGTCAGATTAGCAGAGACAGCCCAGCCTCTCTCATTGCCACTAACATAGATAAGCTTTATTCCCTAGTCTTTTACTACCCTAATTGTCACTGTGCAGTCATAGTCCCTCCTTTGCACCGGAACTGGCTCATCCTTTGGTGGGTAGATTCATTTCAGTAAGTCAACAGAAAATAAAATGAGAAAATAAGTGCAATTTTCTGCCAGAGCTGGCAAGAAGCAGGGAAAGGAGGGCAAGAACAAACCATCCCTTTAGGAAAAAACCCCAAATCTGATAAAGTACCTGCTGTTTGGTCTCATCACACCTTAAACTCACAGGTTCTGACTAGACACAGGAGAGAGTACTAAGTGTTTCTTTCACAGCACTGTTTGCTCTGAGACTTTTGAAGATAAAAATTATTACAAAACCAAAAAAAATAATTCAAACAGAGGTGTTAGTAGCTTCTTAAAGTACAACTATCATGTAATATATACTACTGCACAAAGAGTTATATAAAAATGGCATGCATGCCCTTCATCTATCAATAATTGGCCACTCATACATACTTCATGATATTTTTGTTTAGTTTGCTCTCAATAAATGTTCTTTATAATTGTATATCCTATAATGTCAGAAGGAAATTAGTTTCATCCAAACAAATTATAAGGCCTGTGTTAAAGGAGAAGCCACTGCCTGAGCATTCTCACACTATTCAAAGAGTCACACACACACCACCTGAGAATTTAACTGCTGGGATCAGTCCCTTTGCAGTGGGTGGCTTCAGTGAGCCAACAGAGGCCCCTTTTGACTCCTCACTCACACACACACACTCACTCTCGGGCACACTTCCTCCTTCTTTGGGCTCAACCCTAGGCTTCCTGTAGAAGAGTCTCAGGTGTTAGATTTATAAAAAATTACCTGCCCCTCATGCGTTCTTCATGCACCTCTTGGTCCAATGGTAATTTTTGGTCTGGGATCTTCTAACACTTTATTGGGTTCTTTCTCTGTGTCCATGCAGACAGGCCATTAACTGTTCAAATCTTATGGAGTTGTAGCTTCTGCTGACTGTCAGTCTCCTGATCTTCTGGTGTACATGCTCACCGGTACAGCATAGGAAACTAAAATAGCCCTAGACTAAGGATAAACATTACTTAGTAGTGACTAAAACATCAGTGTGTTATCAATACTCTTCTCATACTAAAGACAAAACACAGCACTGTACCTGCTATTAGGAAAATTACTAAGAAAAATAACTCCATTCCAGCTGAAAACGTGTCTAGGTGTAAGTTCACAGCTTGCGGCTGAAGGCTTCAACAAATACAGTCACTCATGCTAAACAAGTAAAGCTAGGCAAACAACATGCTAAATCACACAGTATTATAGCTCTATGCAACTCATTCTACTTAAAACCTACTCATTTAAGCTAAACAACAAATATCTCTCAACAGACTGATTTAATAAAAACCAAGGCAGCCTAAACTTAATTGTACATTGTCATTTTAGGTGTTACTGAACTGATTAATGATAAAGAATGCTTAGCTTATGTGATGCAAACCAGCTCTTTTTCTCAGAAGCTTATTACTAACACATTTCCTCCTAATCAGAGTTCAACAGACCACTTCTTTTTCCCTGCTTACAACTGTATCACCTTCTTATGCCAGTTCTAGCAACTGTTTAAATGAAAAAAGCACACAATCTGGGTACTGAAGAATTGATTGTAATGCACAAGTCCACTTCATAGAATCTTCTCGAATTGCCTTCCTTTCCATTAAAGGCCAGCACGCGTAATTCAGTGAACTCACCAGTGACATTCTTGTACAAATAACACATACAGATATCGTAGAATCACAGAATGGTTTGGGTTGGAAAGGATATTAAAGCTCATCTCATTCCAACCCCTCTGCCATGCATAGGGACACCTTCCACTAGATCAGGTTGCTCCAAGCCCCATCCAACCTGGCCTTGAACGCTTCCAGGGATAGGGCAACCACAATTTTTCTGGGAAACCTGCTCCAGTGCCTCATCACCATCACAGTAAGGAATTTCTTCCTAACTAATCTAAACCTCTCCTCTTTCAGTTTAAAGCCATCACCCTATGCCAAACAGCAAAATGTCTAAGTAACTAAAAACTAATAAATCCTAATAATTAGATCTCTATCAGAAAAAAACTAATCTGCATCCAAACAAATGTAGAAATACAAACATTCTCTGGACCTCTCAAATGCTGTCTTTTGGACTTGTTCATCTCTTCCCCAAGATGGCATACATTCTTTTTTATTTTCTCATAAGTGTCACACATACCCATGCACTTAAAACAACAGCAGTGTGACCAGCACTCACTCAACTGAACTCAAGACAGTTGACTCAGCTCTGTGTGAATGTGTGTGCACAATGCTCTAGAGCAGATTTTTCATAACACTAAGCCATCCCTACAGGGATACTGTGTAATTTATATTGTGCTCCTTTGAAAATTCCGCCCTAAAGCTGACTCACTGACATACAATTCTACCTAAGGCATATCTCTGGAAGTGGAGCTGGGTCTTTATCAGATGATTCATAAATCAGGCCTGCTAGCAATCTTAAAGAATAGGACCCTTTGGAACAACACAGTAAAAGAATTGCAGAGTGAAACAAAAGAAGAAAATATTAAACTAATGTTATGTTTCAACTGGTTTTGCATAAATAAAGGTTAAAAATAGGCTGTTCCCACCGAGTGCTCAACAGGCTGAATATGCAAATTATCTAAGACTGAATAAAAATTACAAGTATATGTGTTAAAACAAAGCTTTGCAAAGCATGCTTTGCAACCTTGAAAAGCAACATTTTTCATTGTAAATAGGAAACAATACATTTAAATACAGGTTTTTGCGTTGCATGCATGTATTCTGTTCAAATTAAAGGTAACTACCAGCTATGGGTTAGTTTATAAGTCTGCACACAGGCTTCCAGAAGCATTCACCCATTCACCAGCTGCATTGGAATCCCATAATGAAAAAAAAAAAAAGGAAAAAAGAAAAAAAAATCACAGTCCTAGTAAAAATAAATTCATTAGCACACAGATAAAAGCACATAAGGTTGGCTGCACTTAGCCTTCTAAAAATCTCAATTCTTTTTCATGGTGAAACCATATTTTTAAAGTGCGCAGTAATTTAAAGACTACAAGGCTCTCTACTCTAAAAATTAGAGGGGGCATAGCTTTATTACTATCTGTTCTTAAAAATTATAGTGACTCACTCTTAGATTTTTCATTATTCTATCAACAAAACCAGTAGCAGAAGTCAATGCTAGGAGAGCCATACTTTGTTTCTTTTTCTCTCTGCTATATATTAGTTTGCAGAAGATCACCCTACAGAGGATCATCATAAGGATGTACCATGTCTAAGATTTTAACAAATTTTCCCACTTTACCTATCCATTTCTGTTATTCAAAGGAAATGTATTCTGTGCTTCCTCTGCTGGTTCATGCTGTTCTATATAAATAGACCTCCTCTTTTAAATAAATATTTATCTATTGTTCTACTGTGGTCAATAAAGTAATGCTCACAAAAAAGCCACATTTTAAATTGCTTGGGCAAACAGTAATAAATTAATCATACTTCTCAGATTACGAACATTTATCTGAAATATCCTGAAAGCAATCATTGAATTATTCACTAATAGCTCCACTTAGAAGATCAGGAAAACTGCAATGTAACTTCAAAGTAGTAAACCTATCTCACTACTGCAGTATTCATTTGAAAAGGTCTCATGCTGTCTCCCAAAAAATATCAAAGCTAGTCCAGCACAGACTGATACTGAACTGATTTTTGCCTTTTTGCTTTTATTGCACAAATGTACCTTGCTATTGCTGTTATTTGGAAATATTGAAGCAGAAATGAGTGCCATGAGGCACAAGCTGCAGTTACAGGAGCCCTTTTCATCTCAAAGTTCACTGACACTGTAAAGAGACAGAACTGCCTACCTGCTGGGGCAGTGAGCCAACATCAATTCCTTTTGTAATTCAACTTCCCAGAAGAAAGCTGTGCACCTTGGCTAGTTGACCGAATGAGATCAGTCAGGGTACAGAAGGACAGCAAGGTGAGCATCTTGCCCAACAGACAGCAGCCACAGGCCTGGAGCGAGGGAGAACATTGGCGATTCATCTGATCTTGCAGAACACCGCTCCAAAATTGCACAACTCTTGACATCTGACTCTCAGCAGATAAGAGAGCTGTTTTGTCAGATTCTCTGTAACATTCCTCTTCAGTAACAGCGCTGCCTACTTAACTGACACTACAACCAACCTGGCTGTCTTAAACGCACTTCTGTAGCTCCCATAGCGACTCACCAGCATCTCTCCATCCCTTATAGCTATCTAAGAGCTCAAGGCACTGAACTAGAAGTGGCATAGATTTATGACAACCATTTAGTGAAGATGAGTTACAAGATATTAAGTCACTAAAGCTTGTAAATATTTTATGATCACACCTTCTGTAGTGGGTTGACCCTGGCTGAGTGCCAGGTGCCCACTAAGTCGCTCTATCACTCCCTTTCCCTTTGGGACAGGAGAGAGAGTAAGATGGAGAACAGCCTGCAGGGTGAGATAAAGCAGTTTTATTACAGTACAAGAAAAGGAACAAGCAGAGATTTGCGCGTGAAAAATGAGAAAGGAGTGGTCAAACAGGTAACTCAAGTTAACTATTGAGAGACAGAATATGTGAATTCTAAAACCTAGAAAAACAGGATTCCCTTAATCTTATCAAGATAAGAGGGACAAGAATCCTTTGAAGCCAGCACAGAAACTGCTGAATCATCTCATGAAGGACAGCGCATGCTCAAGAGAGAAAGGTGAAAAGTGCATTGCGATGAAGACTACTAGGATCTTCATCCTGGAGGGGTTTTTGGGAGTCTCCAAAGGCCACTGGGACATAAGGAGCAGGCGTGAGGCACATGCTAATAATATTAATGACTTCAGAGAAATTATTTGTATAACCACTCCTATCCTGGGGAATGTGATGAATATTCATGAATTTTACCTATAACACTGTGTCTTTGGAGGTACCGAGGTGTGTGTTCAGAGGAGAGAATTCTCCCCCACACCTGGTGCACCGAATAAAGCAAATACCCACTTCTCTGACTTTGCCTCTGAAGTGTCTCTGGGCTCAATTGGGGCAAATCAAAAAGCTAAAGGAAAAAAAAGTCAATCTCTACTTCCCATTATCAGTGATGTTCAGGCACTTCCCAAGAAGCAGAGCTTCAGCACGCATAATGGATGTTCCGGAAGGCAAACAGTGAAGACTAATGAATGTCCCCCTTCCTCCCTCCCCTCTGTCTTAGCTTATATATCTGAGCTGATGTCATATGGTATGGAATATCCCTTTGGTTAATTTGGGTCAGCTGGCCTGATTGCATCCCCTCCCAGGATCTTGCCCACTCCCATCCCTTTGATGGAGGAAAGGAATGTCAGAGGGGCAGCGCTGCTCAGCAGTAGCCAAAACACTGGTCTGTTATCAAGACCCTTCCAGCTACTAATGCAAAGAACAGCACTGGGAGGGCTGCGAGCTTTACCACAGTCAGACCCAATACAATCTCCACCCCTTATTCCATACCATTTGCATCATACTCACATCCCATAAATTCTGTATATCTTCCAATTTTTCCATTATATGTATTTCTCATTACTGGAATCCTTGTCTTGGTTTGAAAGACAGGTGTCTGTTAGAGAGGGTGGGAACCTCCCTTAGAATAGAGAATATGACCCCCCCCCTTCCCTATGAATTATTATAAATTTGGAATCAAGGGCTTTCAGGCAAAGATATGGGAAAAAGAATAACAGTTCTTTACTAGTATCTATAACAAAGCAAACAAGCAACAACAACAGTAGCAAACAACAAACAAAAACCAGAAACCCAGTGGCAGCTTTCTCTGGGCTGCCAGGCACTCTTCCCTTTGGTGCAGTTACAGTCACAGCCAGCAGGGGCGCTGTTGAGCTCTCAGCCAGGAAGGGCAGGTGCGATGACTCCTGCGCAACTACAGGGGGCGCTGCGGCGTGAGGTCAGCGCCTTGTCTCATGTGGCTAATGGCGGGCAGGCTGGACAGCAGGATGCTGGACAGCAGGACGGCGCGCAGCAGGGAGCTCAGAGCAGCGAGCTGGAGCGGCAGGACTGGCTTACCTGGGCTAGCCAGCAAAAGTGGCAGAAACACCACAGCTGTGGCAGGAGCTGCAGCGTGTCCAGGCAGGCGGGGGATGCGGGTCTACGGTGTAGCAGAAAAGCAATCCGAGTAAGTGGCAGGAAAGTCGCAGGGCTAGAGAGCGGCAGCCGGACTCTTCCGTAGAGGGAAGGGCCCCCAGGTTTTCCCTGAGGCACCCGAGTGAATGGTAAAAGTCCTCCCTAGTCAAATGTGGTGCTAATAAAAGTCCCAGTTTAAATGGCTGCTCTTACAAAACAAAAGCTCACCCAGTAAGGAAGAACTGCAGATGCTGGGCTCCGGCGGTCACAGAGAAACCACTCCCAGCTGCAGAAGCTCGGCTGTCTCCTCCGGTGCCCCAGAAGCAAGAGAGCGAGAGGCTGCCTTCAACTCTCTTTTTCTTAGCCCAGGTCCTCCTGATATTTCTCCTTCCCCCAGAAAAACCCTGGGATAGGAGGAATGCAGCCAGGTGCCCTCCTCCTGAGCTTGGTAACTTGGTAACTCTCTTAAGTACCGAGAGTTAAAGTGTCTTAGCAACAGATGGGTCAAAAATTCCCGAAGAGAAAGAAAACAAAATGAACAAATCCTACCCTCCAACAATCCTTTCTTACCTACACATACAGCTTGAACTACATCCTTAAACCATCTCTATACCCAAACATACATTATTTTCATTAACTACTATAACCTGTCCTTTAACATCCCCCCGGGTCTCCATTTCAGGAGGATGAGGGGTCAGGACAGGAGAAGTAGTGCACTTGATGGTTGGGCACTGACACTGTCCCGGCTCATCATCACATTCTTACTCCTTGCAAAATTCCTTCTTCATCAGTTCATGTCACTGCTGCTACTTTACCTCCTGCAACATACAACTTACACCATAGATTATTCTTACCCCAACGTTAAATCTCCTTGAGGCCCACACCGGGTCTCTCATCCTCACTCATTAACCACCAAGTACACCCTGGTCCTTGGGCAAAGACAATCCCACGAATGGGTTTGCCTTTTCCCATGGGGGAAGAAATCCACACTGACTTTCCCAGCTACTTCCCCATGTGTAATACAGGGACCTTGTCTCCTTCCACAGTGTCTAAGGGCTTAGTTTGAGTGGGAGCAGGGCAGTTAGCAGATCCCTTTGTGTTGACCAGCCAAGTGGCTTCTGCTAAGTTCACATCCCAGTGCTTCCATGTCCCATTACCTAATGCCCTTAACATAGTTTTCAGCAGCCCATTATACCTTTCAATCTTCCCAGAAGCCTGTGGATGGTAGGAAATATGATATATCCACTTAATGCCATGTCTCCTTGCCCAGGAGCTTATAAGATTATTCCAAAAATGAGTCCAATTATCTGACTTGATTCTTTCTGGGGTTCCATGTTGCCATGAAATGTGTCTTTAAAGACCTGAGATCGTGTTCCGGGCAATGGTATGGTTTACTGGGTATGTTTCCAACCAGCTGGTTGTTGCCTCTACCACGGTGAGTATATAACACTTGCCTTGGCGAGTTCATGGCAATGGCCCAATGTAATCAATCTGCCAGGCCTCGCCATACTGGAAACCCAGCCACCGCCCTCTATTCCAGAGAGGCTTCACTCGTGTGGCTCGCTTGATGGCAGCACGTTTCACACTGGTGGATAACCTGTGTAATGGCCTCCATGGTCAGGTCAACCCCTTGATCACAAGCCCGTCTGTATGTTGCATCTCTTCTGAGATGCCCTGATGTTTCATGGGCCCATCGGGCTATAAACAGCTCACCCTTTCTTTCCAAATCTAGGTTCACCTGAGCTATCCAAATTTTGGTGGCTTTATCTACCCATTTGTTGTTTTGATGTTCTTCAGTGGCATGACTTCTGGGCATGTGCACATCTACATTATGTACTTTCAGAATCGTGTTTTCTACCTGTGCAGGGATGGCCTGCCACAATGCAGCAGCCCAGATGGGTTTACCCCTGAGTTGCCAGTTGGTCTTCTTCCATTGCTGCAGCCACCCCCATAAGGTATTAGCCACCATCCAAGAGTCAGTATAGAGATGAAGAATGGGCCACTTTTCTCGCTTGGCAATCTCTAGGGCTAGTTAAATGGCTTTCACCTATGCAAATTGGCTTGATTCACCTTCCCCTTCTGCAGCCTCAATGACTTGTTGTGTGGGACTCCACACAGCAGCTTTCCACCTTTGATGGTTTCCTATCACACAGCAGGATCCATCAGTAAATAAAGCATAGCCTCTTTTGCTTTCTGGTAACTCATTATATGGTGGTGCTTCTTGGGCACGAGTCACCTTCTCAGGCAATGCTCCAAAATCTCAGGCTTCTGGCCAATCCAGAATATCTTCTAGAATTCCTGGGAAATTGGGTTTTCCCATTCGGGCTCATTGTGTAATTAATGCTACCCACTTACTCCATGTAGAGCTGGTTGTGTGATGTGTTGAGGGGTGTTTCCTTTGAACATCCAGGGCAAGACGGGCAACCGCAGCGCCAAGAGGAGACACGCTTCTGTCCCAAAAACTTCTGAGGTGGCTCAAACCCCCTCATAAACTGCTAGTATCTCTTTTTCAGTTGGAGTATAGTGGGCTTCTGTACTTTGATAATTCCAGCTCCAAAACCCTAATGGTCGACCTTGGGTTTGTCCTGGGGTCCTTTGCCAGATGCTCCAGGTGAGGCCCTGCTCCCCAGCTGCAGTGTAGCGGATATTTTGCATGTCTGGTCCTGTCCGAACTGGCCCAAGAGCTACCGCACAAGCTATTCCCTGTTTCATCTGCTCAAAGGCCTTTAGTTGTGCAAGACCCCACTCAAAGTGATTCTTCTTCTGGATAACTCGATAGAGGGGGCTTACAAGCTGACTATAACCTGGAATGTGCATTCTCCAGAACCCCACAAGGCCCAGGAAAGCTTGTGTTTCCTTCTTATTAGCTGCTGGAGACATAGTTGCAATTTTGTCAACCATCTCTGTAGGCACATGATGGTGTCCATCCTGCCATTTCATTCCCAAGAACTGGACCTCCTGTGCAGGTCCCTTTACCTAACTTTGTTTTATGGCAAGCCCAGCTTTCAGAAGAATTTGGATTATTTCCCTTCCCTTCTCAAAAACTTCTTCTGCTGTATCGCCCCACACAATGATATCATCAATATATTGTAGGTGTTCTGGAGCTCCACCCTGCTCCAAAGCAGTCTGGACCAGGCCATGGCAGATGGTGGGGCTGGGTTTCCACCCCTGGGGCAGTCTTTTCCGGGTGTATTGGACACCCCTCCAGGTTGTCGGAGGTTGGGGGCATTGGAATTTTTTCTCCATCCCTGTTACTAAGCAACAAATATCTGGGTGATTAGAGCCATCAATTCTTTTGTAAAAGACAAAAGGCTGTGCTAGGTGGGGCAAGGGGAAGAGGCAGCCGGCCATTGGGACCGGCACTCATCTGTTGGACACCGGGAGGAAAGCAGCTACTATTGCTTCTGGTTGCGACCGCGGGAGATCCAACTGTGTTCTGCCTTCTCCTTCTGGCTGGGGAAAAGGCGTGGGATTCAACCTCTTTCCCCACTGGGAGTGCAGGCTCTCCCAGCTGCGTTTTTGCAGCAGCTGCGGGGGAGTCCAGCTGTCCCTGCCACCCGCCTGGCACGAGACCGTGGCGTCTGCTGTAACTCCAGAGTCCCTGCAACCTCACTGGCTAGCCCGGGAGAGAGCCAGCCCCTGCCTCTACCGCCCCGCTTTGCCACCCCAAGCTGCCTGCCTGCCTGCCTGCTTCTCAGCCCATCTGCCATTACCAGCTGCGTGAGGCTGACCTGACCCTGCGCCACAGCACCACCTGCAGCCGCTCGGGAGTCATTGCACCTGCCCTGCCTGGCCAGGAGCTCAATAGCGCCCCTGCTGCTTGCGACCGTGATTACACCACACGGGAAAGTGCTCAGCAGCTCAAAAAGACATCTGCTACCGGTTTCTAGTTCTATTTGTTGTTGTTATTCTTGTTATTGCTTGTTTATAGATACTAGTAAAGAACTGTTATTCCTTTTCCCATACCTTTGCCTGAAAGCCCTTGATTTCAAAATTAAAATAATTCGGAGGGAAGGGAGATCACATTCTCTGTCCTAAGGGAGGGTTCCACATCTCTTAGCAGACGCCTGTCTTTCAAACCAAGACACAGGTGAAAGCAAATTGTGGTCTGCACTCTGCCACCAGAGGAACTGAGAAAAATGCATTAGCGATGTCACTTGTGACATAAATTTTGGCAGTTTTTGACTCCAGCTCATATTGGAGGTCCAACATGTCTGGTACAGCAGCACTTAAGAGGTGGTGTGACTTAATTCAGGCCCTGATAGTCTACTGTCAGTCTCCATTCTCCATTTGACTTCCACACTGGCCATATGGGGCTGTTGAAGGGCAAGTGGGTTCTGCTGATTACTCCTTGGCTCTTCAGTTGACGAATTAGTTCATGGATAGGAGTTACAGAGTCTCGGTTTGTGCGATACTGCCGCCAGTGCACTGTCCTGGTAGCAATTGGTACTTGCTGGTCTTCCACCTTCAGCAATCCTACAATGAAGAGGTCTTCTGAGAGGCCAGGCAGGGTGGATAACTGATCTTCTCTGTATTCACTGTAGCTATACCAAAAGCCCATCGATACCCTTTCAGATCCTTGAAGTATCCTCTTCTGAGGTAGTCAATGGCAAGGATACAAGATGCCTCTGGGCCAGTCACAATGGGGTGCTTTTGCCATCTGTCCCCTGTTAAGCTCACCTCAGCCTCTAATACAGGCAACTCCTTGTGGGAGATAGCTAGGTCCACCCAAATGCCTCCTGCGAGAGGCTGGGATTGATCAGCGAGACACATGGACACTGCATGGTGATTGGATAGGAAAGTGTGTGATTGACAGTCACACAGCCAATCCGTGGCTAGCCAGAGAAATGGATGGGATAAAAATACTTGTTCTCTTGCTAATAAACAGATCCCTGCATACCATCTCAAGGGGGTCTCATGCTTTTGCTCCCCAATGCTACATATGGCACCTGAACATGGACTTATGAAAGGCAGTGGAAAGAAGTAGACTGCACCAGTAGCATTCTCCCTGCTAGACTAAGGATTTAAATAAAATCCTGGGAAAAGAACCAACCCACACCTATATTACAGGTGAGCAGCAGAGAAGAATGGGAGGAGAAATATCCCTGGAGCAAAAGCTGACCCTGGATTTTATTAAAAGGCTCCAGCATCATCAGCAAAAACACATCTCCAATGCAAAGTTCCATACCTTGCAGAACTGGATGTCTATGCATGTTAAAACCTGGCAGATAGTGAAACAGAGACTCTTCGATATCGCCAGAAATGGCAAATTCCAGGCTTGTAGCCATGTCTCTACATGGGCTATGATGATGGTGGCTCCTGAAAGAAAGTGCACCAAGAAGCGCCATTTTGAATTTGAAACTGGCGTGAGACGCCATTTTGTAGAAGCCATCCACCCCCTCTGTGCTTACCCAGGGCCCTCAGATGCTGAACAGGAGACAGATTCGCACCCCCTGCAGAACAGTGAGAGTGGGACACAGCGTGGGCAGAGATGCAGGGGGGATGCAGTGCCAGAGGCGATTGGAGTCCGCATGGTGGCGTGGGTTTCGGCGTGGGTGGTGGGCCCAACTGCACAGGCATGCGCGACGGCCCCAGTGGCAGCCCGCACCAGGGGGGCAGACCTCGTGGCTGTGGTAGAAGCCTGTGCTGTGGCGGCAGAAGCCCGTGGCGGCAGCAGCCTGTGCTGCGCTGGGAGCCCATGCAACAGCAGTGGTGGCGCCACATGCGCCAGCCATGGAGTTGCCAGCTGCGGAGGCACTGACTGTGCAGGCACCAGCGCTGCACCGCACTGCCGAGATACGGTTCCGTGTTCCACACAAAGTGGTATTAGTGAAGTACCACATTACCATGACGACAATGTTGCCGTGCCACGCTGGGAGAAATGCAAAGAAGAGGCGATTAAAGAGGATGACTCAGACGTTGTTACAGCCTGTCCTGTTATCTATGCACAGAATCTGCACCCTTATCATAAGGACTTAAGATTATAAAGTTATTAAAGAACTGAAGGCATTGGTAAAGGAAAGCGGTTTAACTTCCCATCATGTTTCAAGTTACTTGGAGTCCATAAGTACTACCTATGTTCTTACCCCTAAAGATTGGAAAAGCATAATGAAAATGATTTTATCCATGACGCAGTTCGTGTTATGGCTTACAGACTACCAGGAACCGTGTATGACTCAGGCAGACACATTGCAGAGCAGAAATCCACCTGTTGTCGTAACTCAGCTGACAGGGGAGGGTCCACATGCAACTTCAGCAGCACAGACAGACTATTCACGTGATGTCTATGACATCATCACACACCTAGCTCTGCAGGCTCTGTGCAGGCTCCCAGGGGCAGGCATCAATGCTAACATGTCTTTTCCTAAGATTTTGCAGGGTCCAATGGAATCATCCAATCTATCAAGTTCCTTGATAGACTGAAAGCCATGATCTTTCAGCAAGCTGATAAAGATGAAGCCAGGACTATTTTGTTACAGCAGCTTGTTTTTGCAAATGCAAATGACAAGTGTAGGAAAGCATTGCTCACTGTTCGCAATCTGCATACTTGTGATATTGCAGACATGGTCAGGGCATGACAAAATGAGGGTTCTGCTGCTTGCCTCACCACAGCTTTTGTCGCACACCTCCGGGTTCCAGGGGTGGAAGTGGGAAGTTGCTTTAAATGTGGCTTGTGTGGTCACTTTAAAAGAGACTGTCCACATCAAAAGGGGGTACAAAACTACCTACTAGGGATTGTCCCCAATGCGGAAAAGGGAGACATTGGGCTACCAAGTGTTGCCAGCGGGGGATGGGTCTGCATGCCCCACAGAATCAAAAAAGGTAGTCCCTAAAACTCCGCGCAGATGCCCTGCGCCTCAGCAGATGGCAACTGCTGGCACCACCCAACCCCTTGTTGGCGGCACAGGACACGGAAGAGACAACTCTGGCTGTGACGTCATCAGAGTGTGCACATGGCAGCAGCAATGAGTGCACACCAAGCACAGCGACCGAGCTGCACAACACCTGTAGCATTGCTACATGGACCTACATGTTACAATTTGTCTTAACTATTGTCAGAACCAGTCTGTTTTTTGTTAAAATTTCAAGTAAAGACACCTAGGTTCCTTTTATAGTTGCTAATACCACCTCGATGCATTTAATTCCTACAGGAGTGTGGGGACCACTTGGAAATTACATGCATGCATTATTAATTGGATGTTCTTCCACCACTCGATTGAGTCTTTTTGTGTTACCTGGTGTTATTGATTCAGATTATGAGGGTGAAATAAAGATAATGTTGCGGACCCCCATGCCACCTTGCTTTGTACCTGCAGGTCAGCGTTTAGTATCACAACAGCTCAGCCAACCCTGGTATGTAGCATAGATAGAAGAAAATTTAAAGGTATACAGCAGATGTCTCCATCATAAAAAGCAATGAATGGCATATTGATTGGCCCACAATTAACTCCACCTCGACCCTAATCAGGGTAGGAGGAATGCAGCGCCCTAAAGAGTACACACCTCTGGCTTGTTATTGGCTCCGACAGGCAAACTGTTCAGATTGCACCATTTACTGCTAACATACCATGTACATTATGGGGAAGGGATGTTTTAACACACCTGTACTATGCATCCTGGACTTCCACCACCTGCAACGACTCCCATCAATTAGACTAGTAGTTATAGATCTGGAAGACTGTTTTTCTTTACCATACCTTTGCATCCTAAAGTTTCAACCTTTGCTGCTTTATCCTTTGCAACTATTAGCATGGTTGTTTCTAAAAGGCAGGGAGCAGCTGCAGATGCTCCAGAGCCAAGCAAAACGTCTGACCGGGGGACACCTTGGTACAGATTTTAATTGGAAAATACAGAAACCACTAATACTGTAAATGATTCTCCATTTGTTTAGAAAGCTCTCTTATCTCCTTTTTGTTTTTACAGAGTTAAACACTTATTGTCATTTTCAATGGCAACCACACACACTGGAGAAAAGGCCCGTGATGTCACTTGACACTGGCTAACTTGCTTTAGCATTTTAGGTCTCCCAAACACTATTAAAACTAATAGCCCATCTTACACCTCGGAACATACTCATCAATTCTTACAACAGTGGGGTGTCTCCCACAACACAGGTATTCCCCACTCTCCCACAGGACATTGAAAACTATGCTTGAAAAACAAAAGAAGGGGGAGTTGGGAGGCCCACATGACAGATTGGCAAAGGCCTTGTATATTCTTAATTTTTTTAATCAAGATGATGCTGCCCAAACAGCATGTGAGAGACAATATTCTTTTGATACAAAGGCTCATCCCAGACCTCCAGTGATATAAAAAAACCTGCTAACAGGGCAATGGGAAAGACCTCTAGATCTACCAACATGGTGCAGAGGTTATGCTTATATCTTCACAGGTCACCACGTGAAACGGGTTCCTTCACAGTGTGTGCGACCGTTTGTTGCCCCATCCTGATTGGTATTGTTCATGTTAATGTTTTTAAAACATTGTTGCCTTATTATTTGCTCAGATTTTTCTAAATAACCTCAGTTTTAGGATACAGTTTGTCTTTTCATGGAATAAACAAAGAAAGGGGAGATGTGGGAGATGGCTGTTAGGTCCGCCCAAATGCCTCCTGCGAGAGGCTGGGATTGGCCAGCAAAATGCATGGACACTGCATGGTGATTGGATGGGAAAGTGCGGGATTGACAGCTGCACAGCCAATCCGTGGCTAGCCCGTGAAATGGATGGGATAAAAATACTTGTTCTCTTGCTAATAAACAGATCCCTGCATACCATCTAAAGGGGGTCTCGTGCTTTTGCTCCCCAATGCTACAACTCCTAGCATCCTCCTGTCACTCCAGAGATCCAGGTAGGTTCTGCACTCTTGTGCCTTGATGGCATCAGTGTACATTGTGCACCGGTGTCTACTAAAGCCTTATACTTCTGTGTATCCAATGTGCCAGGCCATTGAATCGACACAGTCCAGTATACTCAGTCATCCCTTTCCTCCTCCTGGCCAGAGGCAGGGTGCCGAGAAACGGAGGCTTGACAATCCAATATGAATTTACCACAAGCTTCAGTTTATTGAATTACAGCATACAATTTTATAGTGTAGTTAACTAACTCATGCATATTCTGTAATCATACAATACTATTGGTTATATACTTCCACGCCCTAAGTTTGGCTACTTGCTTTAACATGTATCTATGTTTACCTATAGTGCCTGATTTCTGCATATCTGTTACCAATTAACGCATTCTAGACGGCCCCCACGACTCCTATGTTGCAGAAAGTCGTGGTGACCTTAGATCGCTGATTGGACGAAGGTATCTAATTAATAGTTGGCTGAATATGGCTATTGTTAAGAAGCGGCTTGTTAAGAAGCAATCTATCTACATCTGCGTGTCCCTTCTCTAGAAGCCAGCTTTCCACAATTCCCCTGTTTTCTTTACGCGTTTGTGCGAGCCAAAGCTGATTCACTGTCTGTGATAATGATTTTTTCAAGCATTGCAAGGCACAAGGTAGAATAACAGCTATGCTAACAAGGACAAGTAAAATCACTAATCCTACTTGCAAGATATAGCGAAGCCATCCTGTTATACCCCAGTTACCCCATGGAATTCCGAATAGGCCATCAAAAACCCGAGACGGTTTATTCCATAGGCTTACTTTATCATTGCAGTTTGCATCCAAAGTAAGACTGCGTCTCTTTCTGGACCGCATTAAATTGGCTGCAGTGGTTTTATTCATGGCAAGTAAAGTGAGTTTGCCCAAATAACATGGTCCCCCATAAGCACCTTTCGGAACTCCCTGCCATGCACGGTCTCCACAAATGAGAAACACACCTGATGGAAGGGCAAGGGCACTTTTATTGGCCCAAATTTGTATATAACTACTGCCCCGGCCATAACTTCCATGTGGACCACATTGGGCAGAGATGTTAGCATATTCTGCCGTATGGGGAGTCAACCAGGTGCTGTTAGGAATCACTATGGGGCTACCAAAAGTTATGCAGCCTGTTTCATTGCTACTTGCATTAAGAGCTCGGCTCCCCAAGAGATCCAACTCCTGAGGATCTCATGGCAATGAGGTATTAAGACCCGACAACAAGAGAGCAGTACAATGGCTAACATTGGCAGCTCGTGAGCAGTTGTTAGTTGAAAACCGTGCAAAGCTAGTATTATCAAAGCCTGGGATACTAAGTAAGCATGTGCGAAAAGGGTTAGTGGCTGATGCAAGCGCAAGGCAAAAAGCACTAGTACGTGTTTGATTTGCCCAGGTGACCCACAAATTTGTTTTGTGCTGCACTGGAATCTATGCTACAACAACAGAGATTAGGCAAGCTAAGGTTGATGAATTCACATAATGACCTTAACAACACATCTAGAATCATCAGTACAGTAACAATAACTGTTCTAAAAAGCGAAATTACATTTTTCTATACATAAAATTTTAGCATAAGTATTGCATTGTCTAATTGCTTGAGGGGTTATACTCCCCCCGTTTTTGTTTTTGGCAAGATGTGTTTCTTTCTATAAAAAGATGAAAATGACACAAAGGTGTAACAATACATGGAATGAAACAATAAGCTTATTTAAGAAAATACATCCTCAATTGTTTAACTACTCTGCTATCTCCCAGGGACTGCAATTGCTGGGAACCTCATTCCACAGGCAGGGCTTGGAGAACCTTTCCCGGGCAAGGATTCCAAGTTTACCTGGAAGAGGGCTCAGCTTTCACAAGTCTAAATCAGCGAGTCAAGGTGACTCGATCACATTTTTGGTGCAGAAACACCTGGGTTTGGTGGCATACTTTTCAACCAGTCAGGACTAAGGCTTGGCCAGAGCCCCAGGCCTTAACTGGGAGGGTTTTCTTAGAGCATCTTATAAACAAGCTTTGATTAATACCAATAAGGAGAGTGTTTTATCATGTTACCATCCTGGTAGATAATCATATAAGGTGAGGTGAAACACTTGAAAACAGTGGACCCTATCATCTGACCTTAACCAAGGAAGATGAAACTGCAAGGCTTTTGTGAACAACAATATAAACTAACAATTTTAAAATTTAAAATAAAGCTTGATCTTAATAAATTTGATTTAAAACTAACAAATAGGACTTAACTATAATGGAATTCAAAGTTGATATCACTTTAACAACTTAACTCTAACAGAATTTAAAACTTAACAGAATTTTAACCTTAACAGAATTTAAAACTTATTAAAATTTACATCTAATAATACTTAATTTTAATAGAATTTATACTTAACTAAAGACATTTAACAGGAAATTTAACTATTCAGTAGAACTTTGCTCTTAGGTTTCATTCACACATCAAAACTCTCAAAATCAAAAACCACACTCTCAGCAGTTACAGGTTTTATCTACACATTAAAGCACTCAAAAGCAAACAACACTTTCAGCAGGCCTGCAATATTCACACATACACACCACCCTATCTAAAGCAACATTTAAGAGGCTTAACTATAATTGAATTCAAACTTATTAGGATTTAAAATTAATGGAACTTAAAACAACAAATATTGAGTAACAGTTGAACTTGGTGTTAATTGAATTTAAGCTTAATGAAATGTCAAATAACAGACAACATAATATACCTGCAATAAAATCTAAATTCATTTAACTTTAATAGTGTTTGAACTTAACAAAATTTAAAATTTAATATAATTTGTGGTGCTTTTATTCTCTTGACTCTGCTTAGCTTTTGTCTTAGGTAAGCTTATCAAGGTGTTACTTGAGCTTAATTTTAATGGCACTCAACAGGTAGCCAAAATTATCCAGTATAGTTTCACTTATAGGCCTGGTCCATAAATTTAAAAATGCTTTAGAAGCCAAAGGACATTTATAGTATGTTTGTCACAGCACTGTCACACCCACACACACAGACACACTCACACACACATAAACACTGCCCCAAACAACACTTATAGATAAAAATATTTCTTTAAATTTAGTGTGGTAGTTACTTTGTGACGTAGTTTTGGATGTTTCTGCAAATAACTTACATGGGGTAAAGCTTAGGGTGAGTTTTACACAGTTAATTGCATTTAATAATTTTTGTAAATCATTTGATGTTTTGATATAAGGATTTAAGGGTAATGGCTCTAGCTTTATATTTTGTTTAGTTAATATTCACTTTATTTTAAAAAGGGTTTTACTGAATTTGTTTAAAACACTGAGTTGGTTTAAAAGCTAAGATATTATGCACCTAATGATGAATGATGCTTTGAGGAAATAGTTCAAAAATTAACTTTGTTAAAATATACTTAGGATAAACACTTTTAAAATTGCTTTAGCAAGGAATTTTAGCTTTTCTTTAAGGTTTTAGTAACTAAGGTTCATCAGGACAATTATGTTGTTACAATGGTTTCTCATTAGTAAAAGCTGGAAACAAGTTTAAATCATAACTTAGTTGCACCAATTAACAGGGTACTTTAAAATACAGTTAAGAATTGATTTTTGGAGCTTTGAAAATAATCTTCCGTGGCACAGCTAGTGTTTGCTTGCATCATTCGCAGCGGGGCAGTCCCAGTGTCGGTGTTAGTGATGGTTCCAGTGGGCAGGAGGCGGTGAAAGGGGCGTGGACAGCCAGCGGCACCGCCCATCGGGGTGCCTTCTGCGACTTCCGCCTTCTGCTTCAGTTGACAGGAAACCGAGGTTGGAGTAACTTCCGTTTCGCTCTCGGGTTGCAGAGTTTGCATGGCGCGCGGCGGGGCTGTTCCTGGGCGGCGCGGCTGCTCTGAGCTCTTTCTGCCACTGCGGTGCGTTTCGGCTTTGCGGGTGGTGGCTCTGATCTGGCAGAAGCTGCCGTTCTTTTTCCGCGGTTTGTGTGTGCGGCGGTGGAGCGATAGAGGGCTACGATTCTCCCTCCCCCCTGGTGGGGGGGCGCCGCGGCTGCCGGAGTTGTTTGCATGTTAAAAACAGAACGGCAACTCTCAGGTATTTTTCTGCTCTCTGCGGCTGCAATTTTCTGTGCTGCTACCCTTGCAAGCTCTCGCTCCAGAAGTAAACCAGCTCTATAATTTAACCACTCTTTTAGGTTGAATACTGTAAAAGGATTTGTAAGAAATCCATAGGCTTGTCCCACCATGATTAGCGAAGCAAACTGTAAGAGAATGCTTTTACTGAGTCCATGCTTTTCTAAAAAGCATAATGATATCTCTAGAGCAGCTTGCCTCTATCCCGATTTAGGGAATTGCGCACTTACTTTAACCCCTCGAGGTTATCGGCTGCTTCTCCTCTCTGGTGCGTGCGAAATTCACCTCGCAAGTCCGGCAGTGTCCAGATCTTGTCTATACAGTCGTCTGATCAGTGCGCCCCACTGCTTTGACCCTCCAGGGGTGTTCGGAGCCAGGTGCCTGGATTCTCGGCCGTAGCCACGCTGTTCCCCAAAGGTCCAGCCAGATGGGGAGCAGGACCCTTGTTCGTATCACGTCGGGGGTCACCATTTGCCGAGAAACGGAGGCTTGACAATCCAATATGAATTTACCACAAGCTTCAGTTTATTGATTTACAGCATACAATTTTATAGTGTAGTTAACTAACTCATGCATATTCTGTAATCATACAATACTATTGGTTATATACTTCCACGCCCTAAGTTTGGCTACTTGCTTTAACATGTATCTATGTTTACCTATAGTGCCTGATTTCTGCATATCTGTTACCAATTAACGCATTCTAGACGGCCCCCACGACTCCTATGTTGCAGAAAGTCGTGGTGACCTTAGATCGCTGATTGGACGAAGGTATCTAATTAATAGTTGGCTGAATATGGCTATTGTTAAGAAGCGGCTTGTTAAGAAGCAATCTATCTACATCTGCGTGTCCCTTCTCTAGAAGCCAGCTTTCCACAGCAGGGACCCTTTGTTCCTGTTCCTGGTCACAGTATTCACTATCCAACCTTCGCGATGCCAGATTAGAAGTTCCCTCATCAGGGTTGAAGGAAATGGGAGTTCTCTTATATCTGGGAGATCGCTGATTGTCTTCTGGTCTCTCTGCAGCAACTACACTGACAGTCTTCTTGGGCGGCCCCTTCTTAAAAGCTCTCTTCCCTCTCAGTTCACAGACACGGGCTTCCAGCTTAAAGGTAGGTTCACCATCCCACGTCCTCATATCCTGCCCCTGCTCATACAGAAAGAACCAGAGTTCGTTATGTAGAGTGTTCTTGGGGCTTCCCTTCCCTCTGACCAGGGTCGGAGAGGAGCGATCTCTTGGGCTGCCCCTAAAAGCTGGGGTACTGGCTCATAGGGATGAGGAGGTACCCAAAGTTTTTTCTACATTTCAGAGCCAGGAGGATGCCATCTCTACAGTTGGTGTATCCATTCACGGGTAGTACAGTCCTACCAAGCTGTCGGAATATGATGCAGGGGTGCCTTGAACCACCTTCCTCCACATGGCAAGGGACAAGGGACATCCTCTGGATCTTTAGAGACATTGTCATTCTTTAGATTACTATAGACAACTTCCAGCACTGCTAATTCTCTCAAGTACTGGATACCTTCATCTGCAGTGGTCTACTTCCCTGGGGATCTCACAAAATCTTCCTTAAATGGATATTCTGCCCTCATGCTTGAGAGAAGCCATTTCCAAAGGCTGCAAATTTCTCCTTCCTTTCCAATTCCTCTTTCAATTTTGCAATCTTTAGCAAGGGATCCCAGTTGTTGGACTTCATGACCTTCTAACTGCTGACTGTTGGCCCCATTATCCCAGCATTGCAGCAGTCAGGCAGAAATCCGCTCACCTGGCTGGCAGCTGTAATCTTTTCACAAGTCTCGAAGTTCTGATGAGGTCAGGGACCGATTAACTTCAATTTCCTGATTGACTTGCCTCACTCCCTTTGATTTCTTTTGCTGAAGGGCCTGCCTCTTGATCTAACTCCTCCTTTCTTACTATTACTTCCTCTTCTTCTTCCTCCCTGACTAATCAGTGGTATGGGCCTGAAACTTGCCCTGTCCATTTTTTTGTTTTCACTACTGGGGCAATTACTGTAGTTGCTGTGGTTTGAGTCCCTATCTCAGCCACAGTTGTGGTTTGTGTCCCTGCCTCAGCCACAGTGTCCTCAAACACAGTTTGGGTTCCTGCCTCAACTACAGTCCTCTGGGAGTATTGAACAGAGGCTCAGTAGGCCCAGGCCAGGCCCCAGTACAGGGTGAGAAGCTGCTCACATTCGTGGGTGTAAATGAGACACCCTTCTACCCTTCTATCAGTCGACAGGCCAATTTGTTAGGGTTGTTTACCTCATCAGGAGTAAAGTCCCAGGCAATGGGAGGTGTTAACCACCCTAGGAACCTGCCCGAATCCTTCCACACACCTTTCCACCCAGGAACTGGGTGCCTCGGGGAGATTTTAACAGCTCCTCACCCAAAGGTTGTTTCCTCTTGTACCAGGATGACAAATTCCATGAATTCCATAGTGTAGCAATGGTATTGGCTAATATTATTAATATCGGGCAGCTTATATAAGGATTTGCAATGACCATGGAAATCTGCAGTAAAAAATCATCCATATTCAAGTTCATTCTGGGCAGAGAAGGAGTTATACTCATTCATAGTCATTGTTTGTTTCAACATGTTCCCATACTAAGCAAAACAGATAAGCAGTGTGGCTGCTGAAGGCTGTGTGCCACACAGGAGGTTACTACTTGAGAACTGCTACTGACAATTATTAGAGCATGTAATATATATAAATATATAAATATATAAATATATAAATATATAAATATATAAATATATAAATATATAAATATATAAATATATAAATATATAAAACTGCCTTTATCTCGCCCCACGTTCGGGTGCCAAAATGACTGTAGTGGGTTGACCCTGGCTGGGTGCTGGGTGCCCACTAAGTTGCTCTATCACTCCCTTTCCCTTTGGGACAGGAGAGAGAGTACAATGGAGAACAGCCTGCAGGGTGAGATAAAGCAGTTTTATTACAGTACAAGAAAAGGAACAAGCAGAGATTTGTGTGCGCAAAAGCTAAAGGAAAGAAAAGTCAATCTCTACTTCCCATTAGCAGCAATGTTTGGGCATTTCCCGGGAAGCAGAGCTTCAGCACGCATAACAGTTGCTCTGGAAGGCAAACAGTGAAGACTCATGAATGATTGCCCCCCTTCCTCCTCTCTGTCTTAGCTTATATATCTGAGCTGACGTCATATGGTATGGAATATCCCTTTGGCTAATTTGGGTCAGCTGGCCTGGTTGTGTCCCCTCCCAGGATCTTGCTGAACACTTGTTGAATGCTACATCTTTCTATGTGCCTATAAAATCTTCTTAAACTCCTGTGCTTTATAAACTAACATTTATAAAGTCCTTTCTTTGTGTCAAATTTTGGCAGTTGCAAAATTAAACGTGACTTTTGGTATATGTTTAGAGTGTATATTGTCTGGGATGTTTTGCCCACAAGGGCCATTCCGGGAGCAGCCAGAGCTGAGGTTTTGAAATGCAAATTAACCATTGATAAAAGAAAGATTAGGCAATTAAAAGCCCTCTTGCCTGGAAAAGAAAAAAAAGCTAAAAAGAAACCGAGTTTTCCTGTCCTCACTACTTCCAGGCTACTCTTCATTTACACATTAAAAACAGAGATATCTCTCTCTACAGCATTGCAAGAGAAAACAAACAAAAGAAAAAAACAACACTGCTATATTTATTTCAAACTCTAGAATCAAAGTTGTCTAGTTTTAAACTAAAAATATATACTCATAAGTAATTAAAAGCTTACTAATCATAGAAAGACAAAGAAAATATATAATTAATTAGCAGTTTTAAGTTAGTACCACGTGGAGATTGTAAACAGAAGTGTTAAATTAACATGTAAAGAGAAAAGAAAATAAAGTTTAACAAAAAAAATAATCTAGTTATTTTATAAAATTCAGTCCTAACAAACCTGTACGAGTTTCTTAGATGATGAATTAAATGAATAATTGAATAAAAAATTACATTCATGCAACTAACCACATCTTACAAACCTAACATCACCTTACATATCAAAATAAAACTTAATAAATACATTATAATAAATCTCCAAAACATCTAACAATTACAAGTATGCAAACTTACCATTTCAAAATCCAGTAACTGCATTGTCCAGTTCCTGTCCTGGCCCCCCATACAGAGTGACACTAAAACCTCTGTATGTTCAGGCCTTGCTTCAAACAAAGCAAGATAGTTCTCTTAAAAATAAGTTGTATTAGTTTCATTTCTCTCTTAACCTTAAATGTTTAAGTATACTTTCACTAGATTAAAGCTAGGTGTGCCTGAATGTGAAAGAAAAGCTGCTCAAGCAACAAGAGAAGAAACCTCCTCAAGCAACAAGAAAAACCTATTTACTACCTACACAGCTAAAGACATCAACTAAACCTCCTGAACTCCTGCAAGCAAAGAAAGACAACTCCAGACATAAAAAAGCCATACTGGACTGCACAGTAACTAATGAATTTACTGTAATCAAAATGTTAATTGTAATATCATTTACATTTTTCTTATGCTTACAAGTCATTATTTACAATAATGCATTATGGCTAATCAGCCATCTCAACAAAATTCTAACAAAACCCTAATAATGGTTAAAACCTCTGTATATACAGATGTCTAAAAACACCAAGGGTGGCTTCACACAAAAAAAAATGAAGTTACCTAAATGTACCTGTAAAATTATAGTAGAAATGTATCCCAAGTGTCATTCATATCTAAACATAGCTAAGAAAAGCATGTTAACCACACACTAGTGGGCCTACTCCAAACAATATAAAACACTACTAGCTTTGTAAGAATAAAGCTAAAAGAACTTTCTAATATTAATGTTCATTAATAGTATATGGATCATATTCAAAATGTAAAAATTGAAACTAACAAAAATATATAGATCAAATAATAACCATCTTCTCTAAAAGAAAGACCCTCAAAAGAAAGCCTTATTTAGTACTATTGAAGTATTAAATGATTCAATGATCTGATTATTTTAAATAATGTTTATATATATATATATATATCGTTTTTAATCTCTACAAATATTACCTTAGTGTATCTATGCCTTTACTCTGATTGTCACAGTGGAAAAATTTCATCCTAAATATAACTCAAATTATAGAATCAATTTTGATTCTCCCAAAATAAAAAATAAATTCCCAAATGGAATTATATTCTAAATAAATAATTAATTTTCATTACATCTTTAATTCCCCTGAGACAACCAAATTAATTATATATATATATGTGTGTGTGTATTTGTTTAAACTATTGTAAAATTGTCTAACACTTGACATGTTAAGCAAAAACAAGTGAAACATTGAAGAAGACTGAACTCTTGCAGTTGCTACTATCAAGAAACTGCCTCCACAGACTCTTTGTTCCTGATTTGCATCACGTCCTCCTATGACCCTAAGACTCAAGGGGTGGAAAACAATCTACCCTACATGGACTAATATCAATATAAATGACTTGTTAAATTGTCTCCAATTACTACAGACACTCTGAAGTTAATGCCATATTTTATAATCTCCTAGTTGTTACTACTAATGTTTCTTTTAAAAAATATATATATTGTATTATATAATCTGCTATATGAACCCATAAAATGAAGCAACAGCATGTGCTTCCTATTAATATCAATAACATAGTCAAAGTTCTATTAAAGAATAATACAATTTGGAAACACAATGTATACTAAAAAATTTAACAATAATACATATATTTAAAACATGAGTGCTTTTATAGCATGAAGGCAAGAGACACCTGCACGGTCACTTCATGAGGTAAAAGTAGCGCCTTCTGGTCACAGGGGTGGAGTGTGGCAGGACGCTCCCCCCCTTCTCTCTCTCTCTCTCTGCTCGGTTGCAAAAGATGGATGACTCAGGTTAACAGCCTGGCCGGGGTTATCTGTTGGCATCTGAAAGTCTAAAACCACTACCTGCAATTCATACTTTGGAATGAAGAGAGAATGTGGGAAAGTAAACAGCAATAATTTTTGGTGACCACACAAGGCACACTTTTATCCTATAAAAACTCACAGGTTTTCACAAAAGGTAGCTTTTCTACATGGATACTGGAGCGTGAGGAAAAGCCTCTCCCCAGAGTCTGGACACAGCTCTGTGGTAACTTCTTGCAAGATTAAGGGCGGATTCTAATGTATCCCAGCACCAAAATTGGATTTTGGTAAGATCATTGGTTTCCTAAATTGTATTATTCTGGCTAGCAAATAATAATGAGAATAGGTACCTTTCTATAACTTGCATTTTAGCTATTATATAGTTTTTGCAAGCATTTACCCCATAATTGCATTTTAGCTATTATAGTTTTGCAATTATGCCTTTATTGTGTATGTATGTAAATCTGTTCTATGTATGTTTGTTATTTTCTGTGTCTAATAAATGGTATTTTACATCACATAAGACTAATCGGCCAAATATCAAAGAACCCTGTGAATGAGACCGAGTCTTGGGGTGCTAGCTACCCTGATAGAAATTACTGCTTGTTGCTAAAAGCCTGGCAAACAGCAGAAACTCATAAGGCTCCTGTCTCCCATGCAAGGCACTGGCATGGAGCAGTAACTTACTCATTTTATGGTGTGTGGTTCAAGTCCAGCTGGCAACTAAGCACCATGCAGCCACTTGCTCACCACCCCCCCCCTCACCCCAGTAGAACGGGGAAGAGAATCCCAAGTAAAACTTGTAGGTTGAGATAAGAAAAGTTTAATAATTGAAACAAAGTAAAATATAAAAATAATAATAGTAAATAAAAAAGAGAGAAAAAACCCAAGAAAAACAAGTGATGCACAATATAGTTACCACCACTGACTGATGCCAAACCCCATCCCCAAACTGCGATTAGCCCCCCTTCCAGGTAACTGCCCTAGTTTATATACTGGGCATGACATTCTATGGCATGGAATCTCTCTTTGGCCAGTTCGGGTCACTGTCCCAGCTATGCTCCCTCCCAGCTTTTTGTGCCTGTCCTCACTGGCAGAGCATGAGACAAGGAAAAGCCCTTGACCTGGGTAAGCACTACTCAGCAACAACCAAAACAACAGTGTGTTATCAACATTATTCTCATACTGAATGCAAAACACGACACTAACAGCTACTGAGAAGAAATTAACTTTATTGCTGCCGAAACCAGGACATATGGTCTGGCCAACTGAGAGATCAGGTGACATGCCCAAATCCTACAGAAAGGCTAGAAAGGAGCTGTAAGCCAACCAAACCCTCACCTCAAGTTATTTTCTCATCTACAAACCACTAATATTAGTAATTTGTTTCTTTAATTATTAAACTCATAGTATAAAATCTAAATATTGAAACATGGATTTGCAGTAGGCATACTACTGAAAAATAAATGGTATCAATACACTAAAGGCAAAGTCACGTTGCATTCAAATTATGAAAATTTGACAGTAAGATACTAACTGCTGTTGGGCTGCTCTTGCCACCAAACCCTTGACCTTTTCTGACCAGTAATAAGAGGTACCAATTGATTTCAGCATCCACCAGATTGCTAACAATCAATACCACAATCCTTACATGTCCAAAGTGCTCCTAAAGAAGAAAGCACTTGTGACAGTGGTCTCGGTACTCAGTAAGCAACAAGTATAGCTTCACTGGAAGCAACATGCTATCTTCTCACCAAGAAAGCTCACCCGTACCCCTGAACCATACTCAATAGCACAGCTAGCTTAAGATACCTAACCTTTGAGTCTATATCATTACAAATCCTAACATTCTTCTCCTTAGTTGAGCTTTCCTAAGAAATTAATGCAACAACGTCATGGTTTCACCTCAGCCATCAACCAAGTCCCACACAGCTGCTCTATCACTCACGGGATTGGGGAGAGGATCAGAAGGGTAAAAGCTAGAAAACTCCTGGGTTGAGATAGACAGTTTAATAGGGAAAGCAAAAGCCACACACACAAGCAAAGCAAAACAAGCAATTAATTCACTGCTTCCCATGAGCAGGCAGGTGTTTAGCCATCTCCAGGAGAGCAGGGCCCCATCATACATAACAGTGACTTGGGAAGACAAATGCCATCACTCCAAATGTCCTCCCTGTTCCTCCTTCTTCCCCCCACTTTATATACTGAGCACTTCATATGGTCTGGAACATCCCTTTGGTCAGTTGGGGTCACCTGTCCTGGCTGTGTCTCCTCACAACCTCCCATGCATCCCCAGCCCCCTTGCCAGCATGGCAGTACGATAAGTAGAAGAGGCCTTGGCTCTGTGTAAGCCCTGCTCAGCAATAAGAAAAACATCTCTATATTATCAACCCTGTGTTCAGCACAAATCCAAAACACAGCCCCATACCAGCCACTGTGAACAAAATTAACTCTACCCCAGCTGAAAACAGCACAAACAAAAAAGATAAAATTATTGTAGGACATCACAGCCATAGACAAATGTCTGTGAGCACTGGAAGAATAATAGGTACTGTGGCACAGTCTGTCATGGAAGGAGAAGGAAGCCTGGTAGAGAAAAAGGACAGTGCAGGAGTGGTTTAGCTTAGAATAACCTTTTTACAAACAACAGGTAAAAAAATAGCATGAAGCAAACACAAGTTGGTTCTAAAAATTATCAAAAGCTACTTTTTGTATTAAAAAAACCCAAAAAACGGAACTGACTGGGCCAAAAGCCAGTTGCATGTGCGTTATGAATAATGCCTCTAACATGAGTTTTACTATTAGGTACTTTCTACAGTATTTACTCCCAGTTGGCAGAGGTGAAAAAATTCAACCTCTACTTCAAGAAGATAATAGACAGACCAGGAAACAGACATTTCTTTCCCATGACATACAGAAGACTTTGCATATATTTGACTACAGAAATTAAATCACAGTATGTAAGAGAATACCAAGCTATCAGCTAAAAGAAGAGCAAAAGAAAATTAAAAGGTAGTTTTCAGCAGTACCATGCAAGTAACGATAGGAGGAAAAAACCTCAAACAAAGCAAAAATAAAACCAACCAAAAAACCCCTTACTTATCCAACCAAAAAACCCCTTACTTATCCTTAAATAAAAGCACCAATTACCCCAAAATTACTTTTTTCATTATTGGTCTTGATTTAGGAAAAAGTGGCTCAGCTGGCAGAGCCTTTTTAAGAATAAAAGTAATAATTAGCAACAGGAAACAAACAATATATACAACTTCCCCAGCAAATGGGGAGATAAAAGAAAAAAGAGCATCAGGTCTGGAGTAGTAATTCAATCCCATTCCATTCATTCAACAGTCTTATTGTTGTAGTTTGATGAGTTCTACACAAACAGTGTAATCCACTACAGGTGTTAAAAAAGCAGAAAAAACATTTACATCTTATAAAACAAAAAAACAAAAAAAAAAGGGAAATCAAGTGTCTGTTATAAATCCAACCTTAAATTGGCGTGAGGTCTATAGCTAATTATTGAGGGCTTATGAAATTAACTCTGGCAAGATACTCAATGTATTTCCCAACCTTAGTTTTATGCTATTCAATAATTTCTGGATTTTCTTTATTACAATGAGCGGATCCAAAGCCTGTGAATTGCCTTTAAGATGACTCATTAATAACAGTAAGTGGAAACATGGAAAATAAAACTTCACCTTTAAGGCTTTCTAAAAACAATACTCAAAGAAATATTTTTTAATAACTCCTCACAGATTCTGCATAGTGCTGATCAAAAGGTGTTACCAGCTCTGGAGGAACCACAGCTATTGACAACTCAAATTGTATTTATCAGTAATCCAGCTCATGGGCACTACTACCCATAAGCCCATTCTTTCCCACAATGATAACTTCATTTCCAAAAAATATCTTATTAAACATAAGGCCTCAGGCTACCAGCATTTTATCCAACTTCATTAGGAGACAGCCTCTAAACTCCCCTTATCTTACATTTATTTCCAACCACAAGTACATGGAATTCATAAACAGCTTCCTGACCTACTCTTTACCAACATTTTCCCCTAAAATTTTTCTTTTGCTGGATTACTTAGAATTGCCTCTGGCCAGAGTTGGCATTCCAAGAGAGCAAGAATCGGGAGAGTGTGCTGAAGAGTCAGGAGAATTACCAGCTGATAAGAAAGCCACAGTACAAGAGAACAGCACTGTCAACCTTACCTGGCTATCATGTCAAGTTGCTTCTTTTTACTTCAGAAAGTTTGACAGTCCTATTACACAGTAATACAGTACAGTACATAGAGCACCAACCTCAAACTGGTACAATGGAAATGCAATTATTTCCAATGAAAAACAAATTATTGAAATGGTAATTGCTTCATCATGCAGACAGCTCGTATTATAAAATCTGGCACTTAGTTATTTCCAGCTCTGCTACTGAGAGTCACTTGGCCTCTATCCATTTTGAATGAATGGAAGTGAAATCTGCCTTCTCTTAAATAAGTCTTGAAATGCTAATGACCAAGCACCATGAAATGACATTAGAGCAGAAACAGACAGAAAAAACACTTATCCAATTGAGGTCTGGCTTTTTCTGCTCATTTCCAGGAAATTTTTAAGCATCAAAGCAGAATAGCATTGTGCAGGATGCTACAAGTCTCACTATAACATCAAATCCACAATCCACATATATTGAAACAAATATCCTAGCTTGAAAGAGTCTTCAAATACAAGTAATTTTTCTTTTGCCTTAGCTCCAGAAGAAGGTCCCTGTTCAGCCAAGCTAGCTTTCTGCCTTGTCTGCTGGACTTCTAACATTTAGGAATTGCCTGCTCCTGTGCCCTTAGGAGGTGATCTTTAAAAAGTGACCAGCACTGATGGACCCCAGCACTTGCAAAAGTGTTTTCCCCAGCACTTGCAAAAGTGTTTTCCCAGGGGACCTTACTCACTAGTTGCCTGAGCAGCCTGAAGTCTGCTCTCCTCACATCTAGGATTGAGGTTGTGCTGGCACTTTTCCTCCTGGCAACAGATTTTAAACTCGATTGCTTTGTGGTCATTGTGGTCAAGATGGTCACCAACCACCAGTTCACTCACAAGATCAAGTTATACCAATGAGATCTCAGTATATAACTCAGTCTCGTTATAACAAGATCAAGTTGTATCCACTTAACTCCCAAACTTTTAGTGTTCAAAGCCCCTCATGATTCTCCATATTTATTCTTTGTTCTGATGCCTTTTCGGCTAGTAGAAATATGAAGCAGACACAGCAAATACATCATTCAATCTTATTTTACCTCATTAATCCCCACCTCCTCCACACTGTCAGCTACCAGTGTGATCTGCTCATTTGTGAAATGCACACAAACATCCTTCCTATCTCTTTTTTATCAGTTAGAGCAGGGCTTAGTTTCTGTGTGTTGTGATCGCTCTATCAACCTTTCTCAACTGCCTTGTGGTTGGCTTCAGGTTCCTTACCTTTTCCCCTCCCTTCACAGTACCCAGTTTAATGTATCCACTCATTTCCCAGGTTGTTTGTGCACTTTAATTTCTACCAGGCAGGCAGACTGCATGCACTTATCAAGCAAAAGCATAAATGCCCAGGCTGTACTGCAATACACATCATACACTTGAATGCATAAAACTACAGTCACTTTTCCTGATTTCTTAGGAATCTCATTGCACCTCTTAGTGTCAACCAGCAATTAAGTTAAAGAGCAAACAGAAATAGTCAACACATTATAATTAAAAAATAAAGGGTTTAAAAATGAGTCAGAACTGTTATCCTCATACTTGGGTATAAATACCAGCTGCCCAAACTCACATACTATCTTCCATTACCCCCACAGTCCCTCCGCCTAATTCCCTACACAGAGTGCCAGTGTTACTGATATATCTGAACCACAAAAAAAGCACTATTTTATTAGCCTTTAGCAGCCACATAATCACCCCCTTTGGAGCTTCTTTTGCCAGCACCAAACTATGCTAGATTGCTAGCAGTAAATGTTCAGAAAATTATGCTTAAAAATTATTGCTGTCAGATGGCTGAGTTCTCTACACTTCATTTCGCCACTTTGGTATCATGCAAGGGGGGGGGTGCAAGATATATGGGCTTAGAAAATGCATAACAAGCAACTTAATGACTCCTTAGAGGTTGTTACAAACCTATTTGCTCTGCAAAAGCAATGTTACCCTCTTCTAGGGCAACAGGAGAAGCTGCACTGTTGTGACTGCCTGACTTTCAGCTCTTATATCATAGAAATGGTCATTACAGGTGTTAACTAAGGCAGGAGAACCAGAAGATGAAGACTTCAAAAGAGTACCATAATCAGTTTCCATCTCAAGGTCAAACATTACATTTTTAATAGACTTAAGCAACGTAGGATACTTTAAGAGAAACATTTTAATTTTAATGTTTGTTTGCTGTTCTAAGGTGAGAGCTATTACTGTTTGTACTTAAAACTTTAGCTTGAAAACTGAAAATAGGCTAGCCCTTGCCTATAAGTGAAACTATTATTTGGTCTTATGGTCTTGACAAGTACCAGAGGAGACTTAAAACCAAATAAAATCTTTGGGAGTGGGAATTAAGAAAAATTTTACATTTTTAGAGAGATGCTCAAGCATTCAAAGATTTACTACTCATTCATTTTTAAAAGCTAGAATTACTTGACAGTGACAAAAAAAACCCAAACCGCAATACCAAACAGGACTGACTTATGCCATAGAATCTCTATAGACAAGATTTTTTTCCAGCCTTTGAAACAGTTAGGTACTTTGTGCTGGTTTAAAATGTGTAACTAGTTACAACCAAGACCTTGTTTAACTAAATTATTACAGTTATGGTTTCACAAAGGTACCTACAAACTTTAAGACAAGTTGCCTTGTTCTGCTATTAATAAACTAAGACAAAAATACAATTAGAAATAAAGGCAAAGAAAGTTTCAATATTGGAATTGGGGAAATAGTTATATTATTCCAAGTCTGCTCAGAATGCCTTTTTCCTTCTAAAAAGGCAGCATAGTTAAATTTTACATTCTCCACGGATGACTGTTGCTCAAAGCCACAACTGCAACCTAGATATTAAGAGCTCAAGGGGAACTCAGGCTAGATAAGCAACGAACAATTTGGAACTTTTTTCCACATAAAATATAGCTTCCCACAAGGTAAACAAAGAAGAAAAAAAAAAACTAGAGACGCGTAAAACTGAAGCAGTTTACACCCCTTGTTTTTCAAAGGAGTTTTTCTCCAAACAGCTAACACGATCTCATGACACTAAGTGGCCAAAGTTGCTTCCAGGAGCTGTGGTGAGGCTTTCATCCGCTGACTCCAGGCAAGGTTAGAGCTGAAAAGCGGCGGCTAGGCTAGACCCCGCGGTCCCAGTACTGGGCCAGGCCGTGAGATCACTATTACCAAGGCGGTCAGTACTGAAAGCTCCCAACAGACTCCCACGTTTCCCTGAAAAGACGTCGGCCGGCGCGGATGATACATGGCGCGGGCCTTCCCGACCCTGATGGGACCAGGCCCCAGGGTGTGCCCTCCCGCCTCCGCCAGCCCCGCGGGAGGGTGGGGGGAGTGCGAGGCCATCCGCCTCTCGCGTGGCGCCTCACCGCCAACCGCTCACGCGCAGCCAGGCTAACGGTAATGGCTCCGACGCCCCCGCGGCTGAGGCAAGGGGGCCCGGCCCGACCGGAGCGCGCAGTGGACGAGCCCTGGCCGCGCCAGCCCCACTCACCTAGACACCGCAATGCCCCTCCTAGCCTCCACCCGGGGGATAGCAGCTGGGGCATGAGCGGCTGGAAAGAGCTTGGTCTCAGCCGCACGGACGCCACTCCGCGCCCCCAACGCCAGAGAGAATATCACCAGAGGCCGCAGGGCTCCGCACGTGGCGTCACTTCCTTTTTCCGCCACCGCCGGAACAACTAAAAGCCGCGCAGAGCGGCCGCCGTGCCCGCCAGCGCCACCCCACGGCACAGAGCGGCTGAGGCCCCGTACCCTCCCTCCCCTACCTTCAAGCCCTAAGGGGAGCGGAGGTTGGGGCTTCGCCAGTGGCGAAGTAGAGTGTGTAAAGCAAGCACAGTAGTCCGAGCCGACTCACCAAAGGAAAAGAGCAGAGGAGGAAGTAGAAGGAAACAAAAAGAAAGAAATGTCTTTCTCTGGCGCAGGGGCCGGGCGACGAAGAGGGCTGAGCTCGGGAGAGACACAGGTGAAAGCGGCAGGATCCTGGCATGGCAAACGCTCTCTCCGGTCTCTTGTCCAACGCTCCTTCTTCTTCCAACACTGATCCTGGTGATCCTGCCTCTGCACTCCCTGAGATCAGAGACCCGGGAACTGGGTGGGGGAAAGTGGTGTGCAATTAGGGCAACATTGTAATGCATGCATTAAACATCCTTCTGATGTTTCTTAATCAGGGTATTTAGCTTTGCATCCCTGGGGTTTATATGCTGCACAACTGCACAATACATTTCTCAGGAAAATGGATCCACAAACACCAGAGGTTTATGTCCAAAAAGAAGACAGAGGAGTCCCATAGCTTTATTCAGGAATAAACAGAGAGGTCATAAGGGCAATTTCCCATGGGGGTCTCTCAAATTGCTAGAGGACGCAGCCTCCTTTTTATCCTAATTTCGCAGCCGCATTTCCCTCTCTCTTTCCCCATTGGCTGAGGTACTTAGGAGGTACAGACTTCCCAAATCGCCAAACACAGACCCCCCTCTAATGTGCTCCCCCCCCTTTTCTTTTTCTTTGTATCTGTTCTTTTTCTCTAAGTCCAGAAATTTAGCACAGCCTTGGGTGAGCAACACTCTGTATCAATTAGTGGAATTCCTCTGGAATTTATGGTTCTTCCCATTGCTTCTTTCACCTATCAGTATCTGGCCTTATCTACCAGCAGGCCTCACAGTTTTTTTGTAAAGACATCTCCCTCTTGTTCCTTTCAATCCCTCCTCTTCTTCTCAATAATTGTCTTTACAAACCTTAGTTATGACTGACTTAATTTTCTTTTCCTGGGTCTTTTTTTTTTTTTTTTTGTGATTATTTGCAGTGACATGATTTTCTGTCCTTCTGTAGCCATTTCTGGATCAGTAGGCCTGGGTACTACCTGCATCCTTTTTATCACCTGCTGAATGAGCTGCACTAAGCAAGGTATCATGCATGGTAAAATGATTAGAATTGCTATAGAACAGAAGAGGAAAAATAACATTGATTTAACCCACAATCTACCAGGCAACAACTAAAACATGTCCCATTCCCATCTTCACATTTGGACTGGTACATGAGCTAACTTTCTTATTCATTTTATTATATGTTTCACTACTTTTCCATTGTCATCTATTTGCAAACAGCAGTTTGAGTCATTTAGTTTTCTACCCACTCCCCCTTCTTCTGCTAATAGATAATCTAATCATATACCTTGATTCCTAACTGATTTCCCTGAACTTGTTGTAGCAAAAAGAACAATGGTCTAATATACCCTACAGAACATATTCCTTAACAGTTTGGAGGCAACCTGCAATAAGCATGTTGGCCACAAATCCAAAAAGGCCTTTTCAAGGCTGTGGTGGTTTTGATTGGCCCAAAACATCAGTAAAGTATTTTTAACATCTAGGAGAAATTTGGACCCCTCAGAAGCTGTTGTGGTAGGCCTGGGGAAGTGTCTGAGGGGTGGGGAGTGGCACAAAGATGGCTCCTGTGTGTCCTGAGTGAGAGTTCTGGAAGTTTTTACATCAAGTCCAGCAGAGCCAATCTCTGATGGCTCTGAAGGTGATGGACATGCTGCTGGCCAAGTTTGGGCCAATTAGAGGTGCTGGTTACGCCTCTGTGAAAACATATTTAAGAAAAAAATCAAAACAAGGTAGGCACACACTACTTTGTAGTTAGAGGAGGAGGAGGTGGAGGTAAAAATATGTGAAGGGAGAACAGCATGGAGATGCCAAGGTCAGTGAAGAAGGTGGGGGAGGAGGTGCTCCGGGCGCCGGAGCTGAAAACCCTCTGCTAGCCGTGGTGAAGGCCATGGGGGGAGCAGGAGGTCCCCCTGCAGCCCATGGAGTCCACAAGGATGCAGAAATTCTTCCCACAGCCCACGCCAGAGGAGCAGGTGGATGCCTGAAGAAAGCTGTGATCCAGTTGGAGTCTCATCTAAAGAGTTAAAACTGAAAAGGCTTTGCAAGGGAGAGAAAGGCCTTGCTCCTGGGATGGAAGCAGCCTGGCCTCAGCTCGGGAGAGTCTGCACAGCACCTTATGGACAAAAGAACTCATGTTGCAGCAGAATTCGGGCGGGATGTTGCTCCTGAGATTGGACCCATGCCAAAGAAGTTCCCAGAGGACTGTCTCTTGTGGGAGGGACCCCATGGCTAAGTAGAGAACCCCTCTCCCTGATGGACTGACCAGAGAACACCCCTTACCCTGCCCCCTGCCTGTTGTTGGTTTGGAAAGAGGGAAGGGGGGTGAGCAGAGAGACTGCTTCTTAAGAGCGAAGGGGTGAGAGCAGGAAAACTGTCTGGAGACAGAGAGAGATAAGTAGAGATAAAGAGTATTTGTAGTAGAAGAATTGTGGTGATGAATAGATTTATGGACCTGCTCTGTGGACTAAAAAATACCCCACACCCTACCCCTCTACCTGAACTGTTGGTTAAAATGAGGAAAGGGGGTGAATAAAAATGGGTTCGTAATAGGGAGGGGGTGAGTGAACAAAATAGTGTATGAAAAGTTTATTTTTGCCTTGCATTTATCCTCCAACTCTGTTAGGTAATTAAATCACTTTTTGCAACTTTAAGTTTAGAGCCTGTCTGCCCTTTTCTTCCGTGCGTCCTCCTACCAGTGTCCTATCTCACTTAACTCATGAAATTGGTGTGTGTTTTTACAGGTTTTTTTTTGCAGCAAGAGTGAGTTGAGGTGCCTGCCGTTTAGTCAGGGTCAAACCCCGACAAAGGCCCAAGTTCTGTTAGCAAAGGGGCCTTTCTAATTTTCATCATCAATTGGTGGGTCAAAATACAGCTTGCTTCCTGGGTCTAACGGTCCCCCAATAATAGTTGCTCCACTATAGGAATCACAATATTTGCATTTCCAAGCTCCCACATGAGGTTTCCACCTACAGTTACATCCCAGATCTGTTTTGTTAGATCTAGACCAGAACCTACTAAAAAGGGTTCTGGTTCTGTTCCGGTGTTTCCACTTCCAGTGATAGTGGACATGGACAACATGTGTCCTACTTGTAGAATTATCTCGGGGGCAGGTTAAAAATAAATGGTAAAAAGCCTTGTACCTCCCCACTGCTTTACAGCCTTCAAAATCCCTTTGGTAATTATGGTAGGAACACCTTACCCAGCTACCATTAGTGAGCTTAACATGTGTTTGATTCCATCTGCCTTGATACTTGGAGCAATCATAAGGAGGGCAGTTGGGGGCCCAACAATCTAAACCCAAAGTCCAGTCACAAACACTTTTCCCCACTTATATACCCTCTGTTCTGTTAAGACAATAAAAGCCCTTTCCAGAAGAATGAAGTCACCATTGACTTCCTTCTTCATCCCAAAATACTGTTCCATTATGTACTTCACTTAAGATGCTGACCCACCATTTAGGTTCGACTGGGCTGGCCACCCATGGCCAGTCTTGAGATCTACTTGGCCCTCTGCAGACCCAGCAATTGCTGAGGTTAAAGGTCTTTGCTACTTTTCCTAGGGTTAAAAAAATATTCTTCCACCTAGGCCCAAACCAAACTGACAATAAAAAGGTATGATTATTAAGAAAAACATTCTAATGGTGTAATCTAGTAACCTAATCTAATTTTCATTTTATTTTCCGTGCCACTTGTGGCGAGTGAAGGCGCAGAAACCACTTTATGTAAAACAAACACAGCAAGTATTAGCCCCCCGCAGTGACTGGAGATCCAAAAGGAGGGATGCCCATACAGACTATTTCAGCGGACAGTCTGTGGGTTGGCACACGGGACTTCCCCTGATGTCAACGCCCTGGCTACTGCTTCGGTCCACTCCTGCAGAGTGTCATTCGTGGCTTCCCATCCTTTTCCTCCAGCTGAGATGTCCAAATCTCTGGGGCTTTAGAGACCTTGACCTGAGTGTGATGGGTCCACCCATGTTCAGCTCTCTTGATGGCTGTTTCTGTGGTCAGAAACACTTGGAAAGGTCCATGCCACTTCCCCACCAGTGGTGCTTCTTTCCACTCCTTAACCAGGACCCAATTTCCTGGTTGGATGTTATGAACAGCTAAGTCCAAAGGCAGGGTCTGTGTCAGCTGAGCTTCCTGTTGAAGAGATTTCACAAGAGACAGTATCCAGGCCACATAATGTTTTAAATATACATCACTTATTTCTACCTCCTACTAGGCTGAAAACTACAAGGGTAAGGAATTCCAAACATCAATTCTAAGGGAGATAATTGAGTATCTTCCCTGGGTCCGGCCCTTATTGTAGCCAAAGCCAGTGGCAAAAGCTGTACCCATGGCATCTTAGTTTCTATTACCAGCTTCAAAAGGTATTTCTTTATTTCCCCATTCATTCTTTCTACCTGACCTGAGCTCTGGGGTTGCCAGGGGGTATGGAGGTTCCATTGTATTCCTAAAGCAGCCATAACCTCCCAAAATATTTTTCTTGTAAAATTAGTTCCCCTATCCAAGTCCACTGCTTCCACAGTCCCGCATCCTGGAATTATTTGTTCCAAAAATACCCCAACAACCAATCTTGTAGTTGCTGAAGTAGTTGCAAATGCTTCTGGCTACCCTGTCAGCTGACACACCACCACCAGGAGATATCGAAACCCTGCCACTCAGGGCATTTCAGTAAAATCCACCTGGCATCTTTGGAAGGGACGCACAGCCCAAGGCCTCCCTCCCCTGGCAATTTTCTTTGAAACCCTGTCATTAGTTTTAGCACAAATCAAACAACCCTCAATAGCTCATCCTGCCAGACCAAAAAGGCCCACAGTAGCATGTTGGGGAAGATGAAATAGGAAAGCCTTATAATATAATTGCCTTTATGATTACCGGGCAAAATATGCTGAAAACAAGCTCTGAGTTACTGAACAACTAGAAAACAATGGTATAGCCGACTGAAGGTAATCCCGCTTCTTGATGGAACAATACCTTCTGCCTGCAGGCAGGTCCAAGGGTCAAAGCAGACCCTGCCTGCTTGGCAGAGGGTCCAAAAAGCAGTTTTTAGAGTTTAAAATATAACCCTGTATGGTAATGCGATGATTCTTATAGGTTGTATGTAAATGTTGTAGGATTTGTATCTTGTTCTAGATTGGTTAATGAGAATTAGAATATTCAACACAGAGGATGATTTATTGTATTGTTCCTGGCATCCACTGCCCCCAATCCCTTGTAAACCAATTATCCTCTCTTTCCTCTGCTCCACTCCTTTATGTCCAGCTCCTCTGGTGGAAAATACAGTTTCTCTGGCAGTGGTGGAGCTACTGGGAGCAGAGAGAGGATCTTAGAGGTTTCTGGCAGCAGTGCAGCTTTCTGAGCTTCTTCATCAGCCAGTTTATTACCTATTGCTTCTTCTGATCACACCACCTGGTGTCTCCTAACGTGTATTATTACCACCCTTTTTGGTAAATTTACCACCTCCAATAGGCGAGAAATTAGGCTCTCATGAGCTAACGTTTTCCCTTGCAGGTTAGTAAACGTTTTTCTTCCCATAATTTCCTAAATGCATGTATCACTCCATATGCATATTTAGAATTAGTAAAAATATTCACTATCCTGCCCTAATATAGTTTGCAGGCTCTCACAAGCACGTACAGCTCTGCTGTTAGAGCTGACCATGTGGGCGGAAATCTCCCCCCTTCTTTTAATTCTCTTCCATTAATGATAGCGTATCTTGCAAATTATTTCCCCTCTACTATCCTTGAAGACTCACCAACAAACACATTCTCTCCCCCAGGCCAGGGAGTGCCCCGCAAATCTTCCCTAGCCCAGGTCTGGAGATCTATCACCCGAATGCAGTGGAGTCATGGGTTTCTCCCCAGCCCCCCTCTCCAGGGCCACCCAAACAGGAGGCTGGGTATAACCCCCGTCGTTTTTCAATTCTAAATCTTCCTGTTCCACCAAACAAGATTCGCACTGTAATAATTGAGCGCTGGTCATCCACTTAGAGGCTCTTTCAGTTAATGAAGCTCCAACTTGGTGTGACACTGCTTGCAAAATCCAAAGCAGATATTGGAACCTGCTTTTTCCCAGAGCACGGGGGAACCACACTTCCCCCAAAAGCAGCTTGCAAACTAACAGTATGCTTTACAGAGTTGACCTCAGGATTTTAACCTGCCAATTCTGGCTTTTCACAACAAACCATACAAAAAGGCAACTCACCTAGTCAATTACAAAATTTGACATATCCTTTATACCAAATCAAGTTTCTGAAGGTTCTTACAAATGGAACTTTAGTTTTTACTCTAAACACTTTGTTTTAGTTTTGCACCAAAAAAACCAAACTCCAAATTCTTGTGTACACCAAAGACTTTTGAATTCACTATGCACTTGTATTTTCACCAGGCAGTGATACCCCAAATCACTATTATAAGCATAATAACACTCCACTTCGGTAATTACTTTAAATAGAAGATAGCCAATTTTATTTTTTTTTATTATCTATTATACCATTTTCTCTGAGGCTGCCCACGCTCCTGGGTTTATGTCAGTATAAGCTTTCTCAGACATTTTACACAAAGATACCACAGTGTTAGCTTCTGTATTATTCTTCACAATACCAATGTGCATTCCCACTTTAGCCATCAAATCTCTTCCCAATAAATTACAATCACAATTATGAACAAACAGAAATTCATGCATTTCAAACCTATCCTCCACATCAACTATTAGTGGTTGAATAAAACACACTCGCTCATCCTTTTCATTCGCTACTTGAATAATGAAAGATCTTTTTGACAATTTTTCCCCCTTAGGGATAAAATTCAATGTGGATTGAGAAGCCCCTGTGTCTACCAGGAAACACACCTCCTCTCAATCCAGGCCCACCTTCAAAGTTATCAAGGGCTCCAGTGCAGCAGTGCAGAATCCAAAGGCAGCCCTCCCCTGCTGCGGGAGGGAGGGCTGCCCCAGAACCGGAACACGCAAGATGGTCTCGCCTTGGCCACGAGCGGTGGGACTGGTCAGACTGGGTCTTTGTAGAAGCATCGCAGGTTTAGAAAGTGAGAAAGGAGTAGTCAAATAGAAAACCCAAATCTATTTGCACTTCAACCATTCTTGTTTCTTTGAGCTTTTAGCCCTTCCACCAGCACGGCGTCCGTCAGTTCTGGCCTTGTGGATTCCCTTAATCTTATCAAGATAAAAGGGGGCAAAAGGATTCCTTTTGCCATTGAGCACAAGAAATCGCTAATAATATTAATGACTTATGAGAAGTAATTTGTATAACCACTCCTATCCTGAAGAATGTAATGAATATTCATGAATTTTATCTATAACACTGTATCTTTGGGGGTACTGAGATGTGTGTTTGGTGGAAACAATTCCCCACACATCCGGTGCACCGAATAAAGCAAATACACACTTCTCTGACTTGGTCTCTGAAGTGTCTCTGACCTCGATTGGGGCGAACCAAGCTGGCGACCTAGATGGGACCCTGACTCTGCTCAGCTGCCAGATCCAGGGGTAAGCAGACCTCCCAGTCGCGACCCTGTATTTTCAGAGGGAGCTCAGCTGTCCTTTGGCTCACGGTGGGAGTAGACTAAGTGTGGCTAGCACAGGTTTTTCCCATGAGAAATTTTCTTGTGTTTTATAAATAAAGATAAAGTTTGGATGTTGTTGGAACAGTGTCCCAGAACTCGGACAGTGCAGGCCTGGCCAATCAGGCCTGGGGGAAGGCTTCTGACTGACCAATCTGGGTGACTTTTGAGAACTCTATATATGTGATGAAATCAAAACAATAAAGGTCATTCTTTCTTGCCACTGAGAACTGATGCATTCATTACTCTGCTAGCTGCTCAACAGCGACAGACTAAGGACCATCTGCACCAAATTAAGGTATTTGCTACTTTTAAAATAAATGCCTGCAGGTCCGGGGTGCTAGTCCCCGAGGGTGGGTTGAGACTGGGTCTCCCGAAATTAGTCCCGGGCAAGGGGTTGGACCCCGCTGTCAAGAAAAGGTACTTTTAAAGGGTTGGACCCTGGGGTTGGACCCTGCTATAGTGAAAGGTACCTTTAAGGGGTTGGACTCCACTGTACTACACCACCATACTGTGATTTTTGCTCTGTCTGTCGATATTTTGTTACTGTGTTACTGTGTCATTATTTTGTTATTGTGTGAGTAGGAACGTATCAGAAAAGTGAAGCGACTGGCCAAGAGTGAATGAGTATAAATCATATATAAACCGTTGGTTTGGAGTATCTGTAGGGGGGCAGATTGTATTATTGAAGGGAAATATTTTAGCTGCTGAATTGAAAATACTCAGACCCCAACACCTTTCTAATATTGCTCCATTTGATTTTGCCTTTAAAATTCTGTGTTTTGTGTGTGGAAACCATTGTGAAACTTAAACTTAGTGCACATGTATTAATTGTGAGAGGAAGTGATATTGTCTATTTGCTCGAGTTCTTTTGAAATTTTTTAATGTGTGTGCATTTACTGTGTGTGCAAAATTTTACCTGTGTTAATTGGTATTTTTGCCGACATATAAATTTATGCGGGGACGCCCGCGAGATAAAAATAACTAATTGAATCTAATAAGTACCTCTTTAGAACTCCTGTGTGTAGCTGCTGAAATATGGTTGTATAGAATGTTGTAGTACATAGAGCTTGCAAGTAAATAGAGTAAAAAGAAGGAAAAAGAAAGAAGAGAGGAGAAGTATTTCAAGACCCTCCCCCATCTTGCCTAAAATTTTGGCAGCTGACCCAGGGCGAGCTGCAATTCCCTATATCCTCCCCTTTCGGCGCGGCAACAGTGAAAGCAGAGGTGCGGGGTTGGATGCACAGGCTGGGGGCCTGTGGGGAGGTGCGGAGCCGAGCTGGAGCTGTGGAACAGCTGTGGGCTCAGCACCAGGCAGTCCCTGACCCTGCCAGCCCCTGGGGCAGGGCGGCTGTGGCCTCCCGGCCTCTGTGAGGCTGCAAGACACCCTGGTCACCTGTGGTGCTGCTAGCCTTGCCTGTTGAGAGCGTAGGAGGGGGCAGGGCTGCGTTTAGATACTGCAGAAAGAATGTCTAGAAATGTAGATTGTCTGTTAAGAGTTCTGTCTGGGTCACCAAAATGACTTTGTAAGACAATGAGCACCCTCAGGCAGTAATGCGGGTGGGGGCTGGAAGAAGGGCAGAAGCCCCTGAACAAACGGGTTAAAAAGATACTGCAAATGTATGTAAGAAAAGATAAAGAAAAGGCAAAGGCAAAAGTGATGCCAAAGGTATTACAGCCCCAAAAGAATAAACTGTGAAGCCCCCGGGGCAGAGGACACAGAGCCAGCCACCAGGACTTGGCAGAGGCTTTCCCTCCTCAGCAAAAGAAAGCCCATCAGAGCATCAGCTGATAAGAGATCAGACTGCTATCTGCAGGGCAGAGTCACTGAAAGCAGGAATGTCTGTAGAAACAACTGAATCCTCAAGAGGTTCAGTCCTCTCTGTATGGTTTGTTGTCATGGCAAGTAACTTTTGCAAAAGTGTTGTTCCCCATGCTTTGAAAATTTAGCAGCCACTTTTGGAGAACACGGTGGCCTGATGCTAATTTTGTGAGTTGCCAGATCCAGTGGCTGGCAGCTATTGATTGTCTCAGAATGTAGCCAGAGGCTGGCCGCACTGTCTGCAAAAGTTGTGCAGCCAAAGCTCTGATGGTAAATGAAGCCCGAAGGCTGACAATAGGAATATACCTCATAAGTTTCACACCAAGCTAAATATTTATTAACTCAAAGAACATCTGAGTAGATGACCAGCGCAGTTATTGTACTGTGAATCTTGTCTAGTAAAACGAGAGTATTTAAGAAAAAAAACAAACAAAAAACAAGGGGTTTGACTCAGCCTCCTTAAAGAAGTTGAAGAAAGCCCATGACTGCACAACATTCAGGTAATAAATCTCCAGATCCGAGCTAGGGAAGATTTGCGAGGCACTCCCTGGTCTGGGAAAAAAATGTATTTAGTAGTGAGTCTTCAAAAGTACTAGAAGAGTAACAATTTAAAAGATACACTATCATCATTGAAAGAAAGTTAAAATAAGTGAAACATTGCCTCTCACATAGTCAGCTTGAGCAGCAGAGCTGTAAGTGCTTGTAAAGTCCTGCAAAGTATATCGAGATAAAATAGTGAATACTTTTACTAATTCTAAATATGCATATAGAGTAATACATGCATTTAAGAAATTATAAGAAAAAAAGTTTATTAACATGCAAGAGTAAAACATTAGTTCATTAAATCTTAATTTCTCACTTATTAGAAACTTGATTTATATAAGAATTTCCAATAGAGAGTTGAAAGAGGCAAGAATTCATCCTTCTCCCCACTCTAATGTGTTATCACTGTGCAAGTTTGTTTTAACATCCTTCAGTGTGTCCTCATCAGATAAAAAGCTGTGTGAGACAAGGAACCACTCAAGCCACAGAAGCAAAAGAACTGCTAACTTCCCTCACAACTGTGAGATCCACAGCCAGAGACTCCTCTCTAATGTGAAACTCCAAACAAAGAGGACACAAAAGAACAATATTGGACAATATAATATACAGTAAATCAGTTAAAAGCTGCAACGCCAAAATGAAACACATTAAATGGTTTTGCTTTTTGTATTTCCAGAACAGTGTTATCCACAGTCAGCTATCCCAGCAAAACCTTATAATAATTGTAATGGCAAGTATGGCTTCAGATGCAAAGGGGTAAGTAAGCCAGAAAAAAAAGAGAAAGCTATATGAGCTTAAATCTAAATTTGTGAAATTGAAATATAACAATAACAAAATAATTTTATTTTTAAAATGAAAAGGTTTCAAAAGGATGGCTAGCTATTCTACTAAGTATTTATAACTGTTGCTGTTTAATGCATATTTGTTTGTCCAGTGTTTAAGAATGCTAAGCCCCACAAAAGGAAAATATTGCCTTTGAAAAATCGCTTAAAGTCATAGACCAATCTGCCAGGCTTTAGGCTCTGCAATTTAAAAGATAATTTTAAATTTAAAATAGCAGTTAAAAGTGCCATTTTTCAGTAGCACATTTGAAGTCCTAGAAAAAGCTCGCAAAATCGTATAAAAGGATCCTAAACGTCTGTTGATTTATGTGAGTGGCTAATATTTGTGAGCATATTTTGTCTGTAAATTGAAAGATAATCTAGATTTATGGAGAGTAAAACAAAAGTCTGAAAAGGAGAGAAAAGATAGCCTAATGGATCACAAGCAAAAAACTAACAGTATGAGAGTCTTAGTCAGTTATCCTTTATGCTTTCCTCTTTCCTTTCTGCTCTGTTTGCTAGAAATTCTACCAAGGTGAGGAAGAAAAGTACCCCATTTTACAAGCAAGAAAAGCTATCAGTGGTCCTGATCACTGTCTGGAGCCACGATGTGAGCTGCATAAACTGGAAAAATGAATGTCTCTGCAACACTTCAAAATGCCTCTGTGTGTAGTGTGTGTGGGGAAGGGACAGGTCAGGCCTTGCCCTGTTGAGACAGTGAACTGCTCCTTAGCCCCAGAGCATCCCAGCCCTGCAGTGAGGTCCAGTCATGGACACAGCAGAGGCAGTGCTGCACAGAGCTCCAAGCCCAGCCCTATAGTGGAGCCAGCTGTGGCTAGCACAGGTTTTTCCCATGAGAAATTTTCTTGTGTTTTATAAATAAAGATAAAGTTTGGATGTTGTTGGAACAGTGTCCCAGAACTCGGACAGTGCAGGCCTGGCCAATCAGGCCTGGGGGAAGGCTTCTGACTGACCAATCTGGGTGACTTTTGAGAACTCTATATATGTGATGAAATCAAAACAATAAAGGTCATTCCTTCTTGCCACTGAGAACTGGTGCCTTCATTACTCTGCTAGCTGCTCAACAGCGACAGCCAGCCATGCACACAGCAGAGGCAATGCCCAATTCTCCCCATCCCTGACTCCAAAGAAACCTGCTAGGGGATGGAAGGCCCAAGAAAGCCAAAAGAATTTAACATTCCTCTTGGAATTTCTATAGATTTTGTCTTTCTTCTTTTTCTTCAAAATAACTGCTCAACCAGTATCTCTCCACATTAGTGTTGTTCCTCAACTAACAAAGCTTACTCCGAACTTTTATACTAATATATAAACCCACCAATTTTCACAGTTTTGCCAGGTAGTTCATACCCTGGCCCGAAGTAAGTAAACTAAAGAAGAATCTTTCTACCATTGTAGAGACCATAATGAATGCCACTGCAGATGCCATAAAAGCACAGCAAATGAAGATTAAGAACATCTCACAATTAACTATAGATTTGCTGTATGCCAAAAGAGAAAGAGTATGTACAGTTATAAATACAAGCTGTTGCAATTATGTTAATCCTAACTTAAACAAATGTATGTAATAGTTATTTATGTTATTGCATTGTTATTTACTGTCTGCAATAGTAGTTATTGTTGTATGATATTATGTACTTGAAATTGCGATGCTTATATTCAATGGCAAAAGTACAAATTTAGAAATGAAGTAGAAAAAAGTACTTACTTTCATGACATACAAGATTTGTAAAGAATTACAAAATTACAAAAAGAAAAGGGGGGATTCAGAAAGGAGTAGTCAAATAGAAAACCCAAATCTATTTGCACTTCAACCATTCTTGTTTCTTTGAGCTTTTAGCCCTTCCACCAGCACGGCGCCCGTCAGTTCTGGCCTTGTGGATTCCCTTAATCTTATCAAGATAAAAGGGGGCAAAAGGATTCCTTTTGCCATTGAGCACAAGAAATCGCTAATAATATTAATGACTTATGAGAAGTAATTTGTATAACCACTCCTATCCTGAAGAATGTAATGAATATTCATGAATTTTATCTATAACACTGTATCTTTGGGGGTACTGAGATGTGTGTTTGGTGGAAACAATTCCCCACACATCCGGTGCACCGAATAAAGCAAATACACACTTCTCTGACTTGGTCTCTGAAGTGTCTCTGACCTCGATTGGGGTGAATCAAAAGGCAGCTGTTTCGTTCCAGGCTTCCATGGTGCTTTTATTGTGGAAAACAGGGGAGGGGTTGGGGGGCTGAGGAGGGGGATGGAAAAATAAGGGAGGTGCAAGTTCCATGCGAGCCCAGAACCAAAGAGGCCCGTTCCGGATCTTGCTGGGGTTTTTATCTCCAGGGATGGGAGGCGATCCTGGCTCACATCAGCCAGTCCGGAAGGGTCAAGGGGGAGGGATCAGGGGAAAGGACACACGTTACAACACTCCAGTGTGGTAGGTACCTGGTATAATGGGAGCCCATGACATCTCTAACAATCCTTATCTATTAATTGCTGGACTTCCTCCTCTTGAGGATCCAGCTGTTTCTGCAGACATTCCCGCTTCCAGTGGCCCTCTGCCCTGCAGATAGCACACTAATCCCTTCCCAACCGCTGCTTCAGTCGGCTCTCCCCTGCAGAGGAGGGGATGCCTTTGCCACATCCTGGTGGTCGGCCCCATCCCCTCTGTCCGGGTGTTAGAAAATATACCAGTTTAAAAGTTTTGTATAACTTTAGTCAAAGGGTTCTGTTTGTCTTCACCCCGGGAAAAGGAATTTTAGGTGTTTTTTCCAGGGCATTGTTCTACCAGGTGAGGTCTGGTGGACTCAGCATATCAACAGACTGGGAGTAACCCAAAAGATAAAGGGCTATCAACAGAACATCAGCAGGACATCAGTGCCTATCTACAAACATCTACCCCAGATGCCACCTCCAGCAGGGGTGAAGACATCCTGGCTTGGAAAGGACTCATAGGAAAATTGAAGAATGAAAAATCTAATTAACATCAGAGGCGAGGAGATTCAGATCCAATGGGAAACTGAATACTGGGGGTTTGCTCAACTTTGAACCAATGAACACTGACCCAATATTTTTCTATGTATTTTTACTGTATAAAATATCTGAAGAATCGAGTAAAAGCCATGTATCATGTAATGATTCTCTCTGCACACCCAGGCTATGTGTGGATGAGATGATTTCTGTGGTACATCCTGGCCAGAACAACATCCTGGCCAGATAATAAAGTAATGCCTTGACTCTCTAACATTAAAAATGTTGTTGGAGAGTTTTTGTTTTTCCCGCAGTTTCGGTGACACGGGGGCCCCCTTAGGTCTTGTAGTTTACTCCTCTGGGGCTGTCATAACTCTGCCATCACTTTTTCTTCATCCCTTCTTATATACACTTGCTTTACCTTTCTAACCACTTTATCCAGGGGCTTATTCTGCCCTTTCTCTAGCCTCCACCCCCGCTGCTACTGCCTGTGGGTGCTCATTCTCACACATTTAAAAATCATTCATTTCTCCAGTGACCCAAACAAAATCTTTAAAAGAAAGTCCTAATCCTTCCACATACAATCCGCATTTTCCAAATATTCCTTCTGCAGTGTCCAAACACAGCCCCCCTCTGGCGCTCCTTGTGGGCACAGCCAGCAGCACCACAGGTGGCTGGGACACCCTGCAGCCTCATGGAGGTCAGGGGGCCACTGCCACCCCTGCCCGGGGGGTGGCGGGGTCAGGGATCGCCCAGCGCTGAGCCCGCAGCCGTCCCACAGTTCTGGCCCGGCCCTGCACCTCCCCACAAGCCCCCAGCCCACAGTCCCCATCTTGCACCTCTGTGCCTGGTCCTAACACTCCTTGCCTTAACCATATTTCTCTGCACTCCCCTGTTGCCAAGACTGCTTCTCGACTCCCTTTACTGCCCCCCCCCGGGCATGGATTGTCGAGACCCCTTCTTGACTTGCCCTTACTACCCCCATTGGGCATCCATGTCCTTATATTTTGGGATCATCATCCCTTTTGCCAGGACCCCTTCCCAGCTTTACTTGTGCTACCCTCCATAGGTGCCCTCCCAGGTTTACTCCCTAAAGTTCCCACTGTACTCACTGGTGATATTTTCAGTGGTCCTTCCTTGCGGACTCTTCATGGACCCCCTGGTCTGCCACTCGTCTGTCTCCTGGACAGTTGTGGGAACCCAATCAATTGCCTGGTGCCAGCCGCCATCAAGGGAAGCTGATTACTGAAACTGGGTGAGACATGCCTTCAGCTCCACTTGCTGCAGGCCTCCTCCAGACGGTGGAAGGATCCCAGGCAAGCCCCCATTTTGTCAGGAAAATTAATCCACAAACACCAGAGGTTTATGTCCAAAAAGGAGACAGAGAAGTCCTGTAACTTTATTTCTGGATAAAGGGAGAGGTCACGGGCATTTCCCATGGGGGCTCTCAAATTGCTAGAGGACGCAGCCTCTTTTTATCCTAATTTCCCGGCCGCATTTCCCTCTCTCTTTCCCCATTGGCTGAGGTACTTGAGAGGTACAGACTTCCCAAATTGCCTAATACAGACCTCCTTCTAATGTACATTCCCCCCACCCCCTTTTGTTTCCTTTGTGACTGTTCCTTTTCCCTAAGTCCAGGGATTTAACACAGCCTTGGATGAGTAACAGTTTGTCAATTAATGGAATTCCTCTGGAATTTATGGTTCCTCCCATTGCTTCTTTCACCTATCAGTATGTGGCCTTATCTACCAGAAGGCCTCACAGTTTGTTTGTAAAGTCATCTCCCTTTTGTTCCTTTCAAAAACATGTAGCAGCAATCAGTTCAGTATAGTTCCTAATTCTGGATCTGGACCTACAAATGCCTGAGAAATTCAAGTGTTAAACATGTATCATACAACAGAGGCACCCTTGGAGGATCCTGATCCTCCACAGCCACTGCTTGTGGCACAGAATCAGTCATAGGGTTGCTAGTATAGAAACATGTGCATGCATCTACCTGCACTGCCATCCAATAACGCAGAGGGGGGAGGTGGAGTGGACTAGGCCTGTGCATTTACCGAAAGCGTCTCTATGGCTTTTGGAGATCACTTCGGCCAGCACTGCTTTGGTACTGTGTAGGAAGACCTTCTCACACCTGTGCTGGTGGAAGGCACAAACACACACTCACCCAGGGAGCTGGATAGCTCATGCGTTACCAGAGACAAAGAATCCAGAGCGCTCAATCACTTGGATATTCCAGAGGTTTATTTCTGAAGGGGTCCAGGAGTGAAAGAGAAAGAGAAACTCTAGGTTCTCCTAGATATAGAGATACAGGGCCAATAATCTGAGGGTACAGGGGCGGAGAGAAGGCGGGGGGATACAAAAAGCAATGGGGAGAAGGGAGGGGTGGAGTGAGGGATCAGGTTAAGGCCAACCAACATAGGAGGATTTACATAGCCTAGGGAGGGACCATCCAATTCTCAAAGGGTGGGTATCTTAAACTTTAGAATCTTTCCACCATTGAGTTCCTGCTTTCCCGGGACAGCTTGGCTCCCCAGCAGTTCCCGAGGTGGTCTCATCCACCACAACAATCCAAATCATATACATTGACTTAGAAAACACAGACATCACATACTACCTCAGAAGAATTTATCATATTAGGAGAAATAAGAGATTAAGGTAGAAGTAGAGCTACATAGTCAGGAATTCATTATTCTTTTTTAAAACTACTTTGCAAGATACTTCTCACCAAATATGTAGAAGACTTCCTTTGCAAGACCATCAGCCTCATTGGTGCAAGCAATATTGGCAGTATCAGCATAAGAGGAACACTCAGGGCACTAATGAAATCTCTGCTTAAGAAAAGATAAAACCTGCCCTGAATGAGGCTGCTGGGTGCTGTAACCCTGCTGCTCTGATTTCTTAGGTGGCTTTAGTTATGCACTGCCACTACCTAACATCAACCTCCACAACCCATCTGGCTATTTCTGAGGAAAAAAATATCAAGAATCTGGATTTTTCAGGGAGCATGTGCTTTGGAAGCACAAGTCCTTAAAGACACCTGGAGGATGGCATGCTGTTGCAGAGGCGTTAGGACACAGCAGTCAGGAACAGGCAACGCAGTTTTAGCATACAGAAAAGCATAGTGACACAGGCCAGGGTGGGAGCACCCATTTCAGATTTGAGCTTCTTTCTATTTATCACTTTTTTTGCAAAGAACTACAACTGACGGAATCAGCAGGCTGGAGGCATTAAAAAAAACCTGATCCCTTCTCTCCTGATTCTCCTGCTTCTTCTTCCTCCCTTTCTAATCAATGATATAGACCTGTAGCTCTCCTCTGCTGCTCCAGATGGACCCCTATAAATCCATGGCTGGCTATCACTGTCCCAATTTTCAAGAAGGGCAAGAGGGAGGCTTCCAGAAACTACGGGTCTGTCAGTCTGACTTTAGTGCCCTGTAAAATAATGGAAAATATTATTCTGGGAGGTATTGAAAAACACAGACAACAGAGTCATCAGTCAGAGCCAGTACAGCTTCATGAGAGGAAAGTCCTGCTTGCCGGACCTGATTTCCTTCTACGACAGGGTAACCCACCTAGTTGATCAAGGGCAGCCTGTTGATGTAATCTTTTTGGATTTCAGTAAAGCTTTCGATACTGTCTCTCACAGTATCCTTCTGGACAAAATGTCCAGGACACAAATGGATAAACACATTATGTGATGGGTGAGCAACTGGCTCACAGGTTGGGCACAAAGGGTTATAGTGAATGGGGTGACATCAGGCTGGCAACCTGTCACTAGCGGGGTTCCACAGGGCTCTGTCTTAGGCCCTGTGCTCTTCAACATCTTCATTACCGAATTGGATGCAGGACTGGAAGGAATATTAAGTAAGTTTGTTGATGATACTAAATTGGGAGGAGCTGTTGACTCCCTTGAGGGCAGAGAGGCCCTGCAGAAAGACCTCAAAAATTAGGGAGACGGGCAATCACCAATCTTATGAAAGGGACCTGGGGGTCCTGGTCAATGGCAAGTTGAATATGAGTCAGTAGTGTGCCCTGGCAGCCAGGAGGGCCAACTGTGTCTTGGGGTGCATCAGGCAAAGCATCTCCAGCCAGTCAAAGGAGGTGATTGTCCCGCTGTGCTCTGCACTGGGGCAGCCTCACCTTGAGTGCTGGGGGCAGGTTTGTGCACCACAATATAAAAAATACATTAAGCTATTAGACAGGTGAAGTTGTAGGGTCTGGAGGGGTCCGGCCGCCTTAGTCCCAATGGCTTCCGGGGCTTCGGGAGACCTCGGAGGCCTCACCTGGGCCCAAGCTCTCAGCCCTCCCGGCTGTTCAGCTCTGTCCCAGAGGCGGCTACGGTCAGCCTCAGTGTTCCCAGGCTCGCTCCTTGGAGCGGCAGGGAACACGCGGCGGAGGCGGGTGCCTACCGGGCAGGAACGCCGTGGAGTCGCTGGTCGCTTCCCGTGATAAAGAGAGCACGACGAGCTGAGAGTCACCAGTGCGCAGTTTATTAAAGGAGAAGCGGCACGGGGGAGGCACACTGGGGGCTCTCGGGTGAGGCGGTCTACGCAGCTACCGGGTGCAGAGCACGGCGGGGCTGGGGTCGCGGCCACACCACACCGAGAGAACAAAGGGAGGGGGTTTTTAGGGGGAGGTACGGGGTTTCCCGGGGAGGAACAACAGGGGCGGAGCCAACGGGGCTCCGGGACAACATGAGGGACAAGCGGGGGAGCAAATGAAATATAACTAGGGAGGGGATTACAAACAACTCATGGGGGAAGCCCGGCAACAGAACATTCTAGTGAGGGCAAGCAGCAGGGGCGGTGATAGGGGCGGGGAAGTGAACTTTAAACCAATAAACTTAGGAAAAACTTTCCAGGGGAGGGAGAGAGCGGTTTACGGCCCGGCCTCCTCCGAGTCCCAGGCGATGGCATCCTCGGCAGCGTCCCCGTGGATTATGCCGACCGTCGGCCTCGGGGACTCGGGATCCGCAGCATCGGGCCGCCGCACCCCCACAGACAGGGTCCAAAGGAGGGTCATGAGGATGGTGAAGGGTCTGGAGGGGAAACCTTATGAGGAGTGGCTGAGGTCACTTGGTCTGTTCAGCTTGGAGAAGAGGAGACTGAGGGGAGACGACATTGCAGTATTCAACATCCTCACAAGGGGAAGCAGAGAGGCAGGTACCAATCTCTTCACTCTTGGGACCAGTGACAGGACTAGAGGAAACAGCTTGAAGCTGAGTCAGGGGAGGTTTAGGTTAGATGTCAGGAAAAGGTTTTTCATCCAGAGGGTGGTTGAGCACTGGAACAGGCTCCCCAGGGAAATGGTCACAGCACCAAGCCTGTCTGAGTTCAAGAAGCATTTGGACAATGCTCTCAGGCACATGGTGTGATTTTTGGGGTGTCCTGTTGTGGCAGGATGTCCTCCCCCTCTCCCTCTCCCACATGGCTGGTGCATAGATAACCCAGGCCAGGTCAAAGGCCCAGCAAGGGGTTATCTCTTGGTGCCCGAGAGTCTGGGGCCTCCAACCAAGAATCCACATCTTGGTATGGAGACCAGATGTGGAAAGAGATGAAAAGAAACAGATAACATGACCGAAGGACACACTTTTACACTATAAAAGACACACGAATTATCACAGAGGCAGAAGTCTCCTACACACACTCTGGAAATGTGCAAGACTTCTCCCTGGAGTTTGGAATTGAGGGAAAGGATTCTGAGGTATACTCCACCACCAAATTGGCGTTGGTAAGATACGTTGGTTCCTAAAGTGTCTTATTTCTTTGCTAGCTGTAATAATAGGTACCTTTTCGAGCACTGCAATTTCTCTACTAGTAGTTTCTTTTATTTTATTCCAGTGTAGTATGTAGTTTGGTCCCAAGTCTTATGTCTGTTATTTTTGTGTCTAATAAATTATAATTTATGTCATATTAGACCTAATCAGCCATTATTAAAGAACTTGCAAACAAGACTGGGTCTTGGGGTGCTGGCCACCCCAGTAAGAGCTACTGCCTGCTGCCAAAGGCCTAGGCAAAAGGCAGAGACTTATCTGAACACCTGTCTCCATTCGTAACACCTGAGCAGGGCCAGGAGTTGGACTTCAATGGGTCCCTTCCAACTCAGCATATTCTATGATTTATCAATTTTTTTTCTTTTTCACTACTGGGGCAATCACTGTAGTTGTGGTTTGAGTCCCTATCTCAGCCATAGTGCCCTCAAATAGTTTTATTTCACATGCTGAAATTTCAGCAGCATAATATTGAACATTTATTAGGCGAGAAAAGGCAAACAGCACTGGGCGCTTAGCAATTTTGCCAGAGGTGCGATTCTATTCATTTTACTGTGAACTTAAGTACCTTCTCCAACTGTTACATATTCATTAAGCCCAGGAGATAATTTACACTTCACTCAATCCCCCCTCTCTGATCCCTGCCCCCTTCCGCCAGTGCGATGCCGTCTCGGATCTTCTGGATTGTCTCAGAATTGAAGGCAAAAATCCCCCTCTGATGTCTCCTCAGTTCCAACCTAATTTGTAGTTGACAGTTTCTTTGGGAGATGTGAGTTGAGATAACAGGCTTCCAGGGATGCATATGGTTTATCTTCTTTGTTTCTTTAAGATGTCTTGATCCCAGCTCTGTGGTTTATTAACTTAAAAGACATTTATTACCCTGTATTTATTGCTACATTTTCTAACATATTACAACTATTTCGAAGTTACAATTCACTCTAACCTTGTTTCTACTTAACTATATTTTATTTTAGCACTATTTTTACACAGTAAATTATCACTTGTAAATGTTAAATTCATATATGCGAAAGCCAACATTTATCATTCACTCATGCATCAAATAAGCACATGCTCATCTGCAGAGTGTGATCTTGGGGGAAGGTGTGTCCCTGGCATTTTTAGGTGTCTTTTTGTTCTGGGCAGTCCACGAGATTTAGCAGTTTTTTAATCGGGTAGTTATTTGCTGTTATTTCTTGACTGTTGCTGTTCCGCTTGTTAGCAAACTGTTATTTTTTCACTTAAATCTACTCATATTCGTTCCTTATTTGTTGAACCTATAAAGGAAGGCATCTCATTCCATAGTGTTCTTTAAATTGTCTTAAACCAAGACAATAAGGATGAGCAATGACCATGGGAGCCTGCATTATAAAAGCATTCACATCAATCTCAGGCAGGCAGAGGGAGGTGTATGCCCTCATCATCCAAAGAAGATCGCTCCCCCAGCGTAACAAGGCCATCAGCATAATGGCAAAGCACAGAACCGTTGTTTGTATTAACATGTTCCCAAACTCAGCAAAAGATAAGCAGTGCAGCTGAAATGTCCCACACTGGAGCTTGTACTCAGTGTCAGGAAAATTAATCCACAAACTCCAGAGGTTTATGTCCAAAAAGGAGACAGAGAAGTCCTGTAACTTTATTCATGAATAAAGGGAGAGGTCATGGGCATTTCCCATGGGGTGTCTCAAATTGCTAGAGGATGCAACCTCTTTTTCTCCTAATTCCCGGCAGCAAGTTCCCTCTCTTTTTCCCCATTGGCTGAGGTACTTGAGAGGTACAGACTTCCCTGACCGCCTAATGCAGACCCCCTTTCTTATTTGTCTTTTGTCTCTGTTCTTGTAGTTTATTAACACAGTCTTGGTCATGTCAATCAATGGAATTCCTATGGAAATCCTTCCCATTGTTTCTTCTATCTCTCAGTATCAATCTTATCTTACCAGCAGACTCAGGTCTTATCTTACCAGTGGTTTGTTTGTAAAGACACTCCCTTATTCCTTTCACTCAGTAACTACTATTTACTAGAGCATGCTATATATATATATATATATATATATATATTTATTTATTTATTTATTTAAAACTACCTTTGTCTTTCCCCACATTGGGCATTAAAAAGGACTGTGGTGGGTTGACCTTGGCTGCATGCCAGGTGCTCACTAAGCCGTTCTATCTGTCCCCTTTCCAGCAGGACAGAGGAGAGAAATTAAGATGAAAACAACTCAGAGGTTGAGATAAGGCAGTTTACTACAGCAAAAAGTTGTACACACACAAGCAAAGAGAAAAGACAATAATTTTATTCTCTACTTCCCATTGGCAAGCAATATATGGCCACTTCCTGGGAAGCAGGGCTTCAGCACATGTAGCAGTTACTTGGGAAGGCAAATGTAAATAAAAAAATGCCCCTCTTCTTCCTCCCCCCCGTGCGGCAGCGCGGTATCACGATTCACAAACGGCCACCCCACGCCGCAATGTGGAGGGGGCCGCCCGTGACCAGAACACGCCAGGCAGACACGTGGCTGTAGCAGGCGGTGGAGCTGCGGGGGACGCGAGACTCCGTGAGGGTGTGGCGATGGAAGAAATGCAGGATCACCATCTGAAGTTTCCAGGGATTTATTAAGGTCCACAGTTGAGGGTCAGAGGAGGGTGGAGAAGGGCAGAGAGGCGGGGGAGGATTCAGGGTGCTGGAAAGCCAAGATGGTGAACCCCGAGTTCCGCTCTCTCAGCAGGTTATCAGGAGAGGGAACAGAGGCGTGGTTACTCAGAAGAACCAACTAGGGGAAGCCAGAGGGGAGGAGCCAGGGAGGAGAAAGGGGTAAACCAATAAGATTACAGCATGGGATGGTACAGGTTTCTGCTAGGGAGAAGTCTCTAGAACAGCATAAGCACACTACAGCAAATCCACTTTTGTTTTATACAAAAGAAAAGAAACCCCCAATATATTTACAAAAGCAACACAATAGAGTTAAAACTTAAACTTTTTTTTTTTTTGCTGGACTCATTGGTTTTACTTGAAGGGTCATATAAGGATTAAGGGAAATTTTAAAATAAAGAGGGGAAAATAGTCTGAGTCTTTTTGAGCTGGTATAAATTTTTCTAGGCAGATAGTGGGTTTCTTCCCATTGTATGGCTTCCGCAGCAGGTAGAGATAAGCAGCGACTCCTTTTGTTGACAACAGGCTGGAATTGGAGCTGGTCTGCGCAGCAGTTTTGCTGGAGTGGGGTGTGGCCTGCTGCTAGTTGGAATGCAGACTGATAACAGAATCACTGGGAAGAGTCTCTTTGCCTGTGAAAATAGCACTCAGAACACAATCATTATTTCTGAGCAGCTAACAGTGTCTGATGTTACACACTGGCTGCTTGCAATGAACAAAACCATTCCCTTTCACCCCTCCCCCTTCCTGCCAGGCGGCGGGGCCGGGCCCACTGCGCCGTGCAGTTCCTCCCCCTCCCCAGCACTTCTGGGTCTGACGTGGCATGGGGACTTAGGGGCGAGATCTTCCCATGCTTCTCCGCCCTGTGACGTAGAAGGGGCGCAGCGCGATGACGCGCAAGAAGGGGCGGAGCTTACACACGGCGGGAAGATGTTTGGGCTTCTGGGAAGGAGAAACTCTGAGCATGGTCTTGCCATTTTGAGAGCTAACCCTGATGTTACATAGGGCGATTTAAAGAGAGAGAGGGTAGGAAAGGAGGGTAAGGTATGAGGGCTTAGGGTAAGGGCCAGGATGAGTTGATCAGTCTCACTCTAGCAAGGGAAAAGGGGGAGCTGGCGAGGCGCCCAAGAGAACGGTAGCAACCCGGCGTCTGTTGGACGGGATGCGACTGGCAAGCTACCTCTTATCAGGGTTAGAGGGAGAAGGAAAGTGGGAAGGAGGAGAGTTATTAACAGGGGTGAACTAAATATACTTTAACTAAAAGGGTTTTAACTAAGGAATACATTTCTTTTTGAGGATCGGGCAGACGGGTCTTTCCGAAACCCTTTTCCGCTCTATCCTCAAAATGCCACACTTGCCTAGCTGTTAATGGCTAAACTTTAAAAAAATGAGCTGGGGTCCCAGACAGAGCCCTACCTACTGTCGCACTCTATAACTCACACACACCCGCACCCCCTCTCCGCGGGATGCACTCGAGACACACACACATGAAGCACGGAATTGACTCCACAACTCAGATAGTTATGAAGTAGGTATGTGTTTATTCCAGCTGGGGTGCATGGGGGGTAGCCCCTACAAAGACATGCACGCCCTCAGCGGCACTTCACTAAGTTTATATTAGGTTACAGATTACATATGCATAAAGTTAGACAAAGCTCCTATACATATTCAATACCTATCCCCGCTTTGTATTATAATGAGTTCAAAGTTTATTTAAATATGCTCACGCAAGCACAGTGTCTTCAGATTAATTGTGGGCAAGGGTCTCGATGATTAATTATGACAGGTGCGCATGCTCCCTTGGTCCTTGGTCCTAGTCCAAGCCTGAGAACCGACTCGTACCGGTTCTGGGGTCTAAGGGCGGGATGCTCGGTTACACTTGGTGGTTTCTCTCAATTACTTGGCTCTCCTCTCTTCATCCTCTCTGGTACCAGGTAGGCACAAATTCATTAAGAAAATAATAAATGGATTGCAGCTGGCATATCTTAGTAAATCATTATACAATCTCTGGCTCTCTAAATCAGTTTAAAAATATTATTATTACTATTATCTAGCTTCTAGCTCTTTTACATTAGTAATTTCTATTTTACCCTAAATCAGTCCCCCCTTTTCTATAAGATTAGTAAATTCTTTTACTAGTAAATGGCATCTTTTTCTAGCAAGCTTCTGCGATAAGTATCTCTCAATGCCTTACCATGTACATTTGATAAGGTAATTAAAATAGATAGCTTCTTTAACATCTTACAATTTTAAACAAATAGCAAAACAGATAACACAAGACTAACACTTACCAAAATTAGTAAAACAATTATGGGGATGTCGCTGTTGAGCAGCTAGCAGAGTAATGAATGCATCGGTTCTCAGTGGCAAGAAGGAATGACCTTTATTGTTTTGATTTCATCACATTTATAGAGTTCTCAAAAGTTACCCAGATTGGTCAGTTAGAAGCCTTCCCCCAGGCCTGATTGGCTAGGCTTGCACTGTCCAAGTTCTGGGACACTGTTCCAAAACATCCAAACTTTATCTTTATTTACAAAAACACAAGAAAACTTCCCATGGGAAAAACTGTGCTAGCCACATGGGGTGACATAATGTATTAAGGATACCAGTTGCAGTAGGTGACCATCCAAAAAGCACATCCCACCAGTGATGATCCGCATCCTGTCTGGCTCTTTGCAAGACTCTGTTTATTTCCTCTGTATCATAGTGAATGGTTATTAAAATTTTCTTTCCACTTTTTTGAATTTCTTTCAGGATGTTAATTAAGTTTTGGTGCTCTACCAATTGTCTTACCAGCGTAAGGTTCATCTCAATAGGTGTTGATGATAAGTCATGATACATTGTGTAATTGGATTTTATCAACTGATGAGATACAACTGGTGCCAAATACAAAAAGTCACACCCAATGATCTTCACAAAATTACAAACACAAAAATTAGAACGATTTCTAACATATGGGGTGTGAAGCTCCCAGTCTATGCTCAAATGATGGCTAACTTGTTGTACCACCTTTAAAATGAAACGTGGTCCTTTATCTGAGGACATTGTGGCTGGAACACAGAAGCGTGGTATTATTTCTTGTGGCTAGCACAGTTTTTCCCATGAGAAGTTTTCTTGTGTTTTGTAAATAAAGATAAAGTTTGGATGTTTTTGGAACAGTGTCCCAGAACTCGGACAGTGCAGGCCTGGCCAATCAGGCCTGGGGGAAGGCTTCTGACTGACCAATCTGGGTGACTTTTGAGAACTCTATATATGTGATGAAATCAAAACAATAAAGGTCATTCCTTCTTGCCACTGAGAACCAATGCATTCATTACTCTGCTAGCTGCTCAACAGCGACAATTTCTTGTAACAATACCTTGATTACCTCCCGAGCTTTGACAGTTCTAGTGGGAAAGGCTTCTGGCCATCCTGAAAAGGTATCTGTTAATACCAACAAATATCAATACCCCCCTTTTCTTGGGAGTTCCGAAAAATCAATTTGCCACTGCTGTCCAGGCCCATTCCCTTTCCCAGTTTGGCCCAGTTTTGGTTTGCGGATATTTTTAGGGCTAGTCTGGAGGCAAAGGTCACACTGTCGGGTTACTTGTGCGATGGTAGCATATAAATTTCTGGCAATAATTTTTTCAATTAAATAATTGTGTAGGGCATCTATTCCCCAATGTGTCTTTTGGTGTTCTGTTCTTACTAGTGCCCACACTAAATGAGAGGGAATGACTAACCTCCCTTGTTCAGTAATAGCCCAACCCTCTTCATTGTATGACCCATTCTGATCCTCTTTGTTATAGGTTGGCTTACCTTCTAGGGAGATTTGGCCGTCTGGAATTAGAGCCCCTTCAGTTGTCACCTCACCTTTCGCTGCTTCTTTTGCCTCTCTGTCTGCCAGGTCATTTCCTTCCTCTAATTCTGAGCTCACTTTCTGGTGTGCTTTAATGTGCGTGATTGCTACTTTCTCGGGTAGCTGGACTGCTTCCAACAGCTGGGTTATCTCTTGTGCATGTTTGATGTTTTTTCCTTGTGAGTTCAACAGTCCCCTTTCTTTTCAAATGGCTCCATGTGCATGTACAACTCCAAATGCATACTTTGAGTCTGTATAAATGTTTATCATTTTCCCTTTGGCTATTTCCAAAGCAAGGGTCAAAGCAATTATTTCAGCTTTCTGGGCAAAAGTGTTTATTGGTAGGGGTCCAGATTCTATTACCTTTTTGCTGGTGGTGACTGCATACCCTGCATGTTGCTTTCCACTGATGACGTAGCTGCTTCCATCGGTAAACCAGGTCTCTGCATCATCCAAAGGTGTATCTTCTAGATCTGGACGGCTGGAGTATGTGGCTTCAATAGTTTCCAGGCAGTTGTGGTGCACCTGCTCTCCGTTGTTTCCGCTGAGGAAAGAAGCTGGGTTGACAATGTTAGCGACCACTATTTCCACATCGTCCTGCTCCACCATGATGGCTTGGTATTTCAGGAACCTCTGTGGGGAAAGCCAGTGTCCGCCTTTCACTTCTAGCACTGCAGACACTGTATGGGACACTAACACAGTCATTTTCTGGCCCAAGGTGAACTTGCGTGCCTCTTGGATGTTTAGCACGACTGCTGCTACAGCCCGGAGGCATCCTGGCCATCCTTTGGCTGCTGCATCTAGTTGCTTAGACAGATAAGCAACTGCCCATCGATATGGGCCCAGGTCTTGTGCTAGTATTCCCAAGGCAATCCCCTGCTTCTCATGAAAAAACAGAAAAAATGGTTTACTCACATCTGGAAGTCCCAGAGCTGGAGCTGACATCAGGGCATTCTTCAGTTGTTTGAAGGCCCTCATGGCCTCTTTTGTCCACTGAAGATCTCTGCTTTCCTTTTTGATGAGCTCATACAAAGGTTTTACAAGGACCCCATAACTAAGGATCCAAAGCCTGCACCATCCCGTCATCCCCAGGAAAGTCCTTAGTTCCTTTACAGTTTGGGGTTTCGGGGTTTGGCAAATGGCCTCTTTCCGGCCTTGTCCCAAAGTTCACTGCCCAGCACTGATTTCATAGCCCAAAAAAATTACTTTTGGTTTTACTACTTGAGCTTTTTTCTTGGACACCCTGTACCCTTGGAGCCCCAAGAAATTTAGTAAACTTACTGTCTAGAGTACACAGGCTTTTTCTGTCCGGGTAGCAATTAAGATGTTGCAATAGCTTCCCTTCTTCAGAGGGGGCTTCCCAGGATTCCAGGTCTTTTGATAGTTGATCCCCGAATAGGGTGGGACTGTTCTTAAATCTTTGAGGCAACACTGTCTAAGTGAGCTGAGTTTTGCATCCGCTTTTGGGATTTTCCCACTCGAATGCGAATATTTTCTGGCTGGCCTTGTGGAGAGGGAGGCAAAAGAAGGCATCTTTCAAATCTAAAACAGTAAACTAGGTTAGTTCAGGTGTTAGCTCAGTTAGTAGCGTGTAGGGATTTGACACCACAGGATAGAGGTCCTCAGTTATTTTGTTTACTGCTCTTATATCTTGTACCACCCGATATGACCCATCAGGTTTGCAGACTGGTAAAATGGGGGTGTTAAAATCAGATTTACACTCTCTCAATAGTCCTAGCTGTAAAAAGTTTTCAATCACTGCGCTAATCCCTTCCTTGTCTTCTTTCTTAAGGGGGTATTGTTTAACCCTGACTGGTTGTTTCCCTTCCTTCAATTTAATTTGTATCGGAGGTGCATTTTTAGCTCTTCCAGGTACGTTTGTTGCCCATACCCCAGGGAATACTTGATTCATAATTTCCTCACTAATTTCTCCCTCAGCCTCTGTGGTTGTTAGCATTAAACTTAGTATTTCAACATATTGTTGATCATTTACCTCCAGAGTAATTTCCCCCTCTTTAAATGAAATGGTTGCTTGTAACTGTTCCAATAGATCTCTGCCCAAAAGGGCTTTTGGAGGTCTGGGCATGTACAAAAACTTGTGAATACTCCACTGCTTTCCCAGTTTATACTTTAAAGGTTTGCAAAAATATGCTTTTTCAGATTGACCAGTTGCCCCTTGAACCATGATATAATCATCCCCCACCGGCATTAAAGCTTTATTTAAAACCGAGTATGTTGCCCCCGTGTCCACCAAAAATTCTATTTATTTCTCTTTTTCCCCTAGCTTCATTATAACCAGTGGATCTGCTAGGGTGGAGTCCTCTGATCTTCTTCAGTCTTCTTTCATGTGTGCAATGACTCCTCCTCGGCCTCATCTTCTTTGCTGATTGTTCTATTTTCCTTCTTTTAAAAAAAAAAAACAACATTAATTATAATAGTGTGTTATATTCTAAAAACCCATGTGGAGGCCATCTAAATCTGTCATTTAGCCTGTACAAAGGCCACTACTAAGTTAAAAATTTAATAAGAGTTCTTTTATCTTTTATACTTCTGCTCTCTGTAATTTTCTTCCAATGTGGTAAAACATAGCCAAGTGGAGTTGTTTTAGGAACTTCTCTGCTTTGCCCAGTTCCCATCTTATCTGTTTCTTGCTCTTGGTTCAATCTCTTGTCTAAGCAAAACTCTTTTCACACTGACTTGCTGGATTTTTTGTTTTTTCTGCTTTTTTCTCTTTTTTTTTTCAATTTTTTTTTTCTCTTGCACTAACCAGGTTTCAAAAACTAAATGACTCTTTCCACACACTAAGGCAATAACAGCTGCTTCTGACCACTCTGTCACAGCACTCACACAATGCCTAAACCTTACAGTGATTATTTTTACACTCAAAACAGAAAGGTATTTTCGGCATCAGACAAGCATCTCATTTATTTCACTCAAAGACAAGCTGGTATGAGAGAGAGGGAGAAAAATAAATCAAGATTAATTACTGAGAGGGAGGAAGGGGAAAGAAAAGGAAAAAAAATAAAGGCAACCCCTCTTTGTATGGTTCTATGTTCACTAAGTAAATTAACTCAATATTCTACAATTCCGCTGCTAAAAAGAGCTTAGTAATTTTGTCCACACAAAACTTTTATAATGCACCACCTTATTCTCTTTACAACCTGCGCCGTTACTCTCTGACAGGTCAATAACAGATAGTATCTCTTAACTCCGCAAGCTTGCAAACCCACTAATCAAACTGTGGCACAGCTATGTTCTTTTGATGTAGTCACCGAGAAAAAATGTCTCTTACTGGCCACAGTAAAAAGTTTCCCTTTATTCAATTACCACCACAATTTCAAACAACTGCATACACTCACTCACCCTAACACAACAATGAACACGTAACACAACACAAAAGCGCTTCTACGACCACAACAGCAAAGTACAACAAAAATTCCAAAAACCCACACTCATACACCAAAGCTAATAAACCACAACCATACCCAAATATTCACTTCTATTAGACCACACTTCAAACTTAATCAATCAACTTCTCATTTGCTCGTGCAGACTAATCTGCACCCACACACATACACAACACCGGTGTTAACAATACTTCAAACTAGTTTTCTTTCAAACTAGTTTCCTTAGGGATCCACTCGACCCACCACCAGGATCGCTCGCGGCCGCTCTATCGGACAGCGAATCCCCCCCCTGCCAGCTAAGGACAACGAATTACTTCGCCAGTCTCCCTTAGCCAGCCCTAACCAGTCGCTTGCAAGCTCACCACTCAGGGACAATGCTGTGCACAGGACGTCTCTCTGTGTCTTACCAGCAGCCCTAGCCACGCGTATACGCCTTACAGGCTTCCCTATACCCGAAACACATACCGTTTCTCCGCTGTAGCAGGTGGTCGTTGTTTGCCCCCGCAGTGAGCGGCCGAGGAGCGGAGGTCCTCCAGGAAAATCCCGGGGCGCGCCTAGGATGTCAGCCCCTCAGTCGATCCTGCAGCCAGGCAAATCCTGTCCACCTGGGGTGCCAAATGAAGCACGGAATTGACTCCACAACTCAGATAGTTATGAAGTAGGTATGTGTTTATTCCAGCTGGGGTGCATGGGGGGTAGCCCCTACAAAGACATGCACGCCCTCAGCGGCACTTCACTAAGTTTATATTAGGTTACAGATTACATATGCATAAAGTTAGACAAAGCTCCTATACATATTCAATACCTATCCCCGCTTTGTATTATAATGAGTTCAAAGTTCATTTAAATATGCTCACGCAAGCACAGTGTCTTCAGATTAATTGTGGGCAAGGGGTCCCGATGATTAATTATGACAGGTGCGCATGCTCCCTTGGTCCTTGGTCCTAGTCCAAGCCTGAGAACTGTGATAAAAAGTCGCAGAATCACACGAGAGAGGAAAGGGGCCTCAACACATCCTGTCAAGGCATCCTGTTTGCCCACAGAACCGAATAGAAAGGGGAGGGAGACCCCCACCCTGCACATCCTGTATCCTGTATTTGTTGGGAGTGGGCTGATTATAGAATCATTGCTTGGGGGGCACTGCGAACGTACAAGAACTTGTTTCCCACGACCACCGAAGAGCAGAATAAGACCATCTAGCAAACAACACGATGAAGGGGCTGTACTAACTCCGGAAGATATACGTGGTCAGAAAATAGAGACTGCATAAAAGAGGGGAGTTCGGACTATTTTGGCGCAGTTATCTGCCCAGCGCTGCCTCGCTGATACCCGCTTGCTCTACATAAATCAAATTATACTTAATTGGACATTGTCTCTGATTGATTATTGAGACCTAATTTATAACAAAAACCGACTCGTACCGGTCCTGGGGTCTAAGGGCGGGATGCTCGGTTACACTTGGTGGTTTCTCTCAATTACTTGGCTTTCCTCTCTTCATCCTCCCCGGTACCAGGTAGGCACAAATTCATTAAGAAAATAATAAATGGATCGCAGCTGGCATATCTTAGTAAATCATTATACAGTCTCTGGCTCTCTAAATCAGTTTAAAAATATTATTATTACTATTATCTAGCTTCTAGCTCTTTTACATTAGTAATTTCTATTTTACCCTAAATCACACACTAACATTCACTCCCCCTCCGCTGCGAACTACACACACTCTTGCCGCAGCGGAGTTCTAGGGTCGGAAAAAAACCCCTGCTTAGCAGTGTAGGTGCTGCTAACTCACTACCAAGGTCTCGCGTCACTCATGCTTACCTCTGGCAGACTTTTGTTAACTGACAACTGGTCTCCGCCTCGCGGTCCCTACAGTTCGTCACTGTTTCTTCCCCAGCAAAGAAATACAGATTCAGCAAGTTCCCCACGGTTCTCTCAGGGTCCTTTTCTAAGGACACACCTGTGTCCCCAAGGAGTTCCACGCTTGCAGGCAGGACGTGCACTTCACAGAAGAGATTGACTATGGCAGCGCGGGGTTTTTTCGGCGCTGAGCTGGAGCGGGTGGGGCGCGCGCGGCGGAGCAGTGGCGCAAGATGGCGGCGCCTCGTGGCGCCGCGGCGGCGCTGTGCGGGGCGCGCGGCAGGCACGCAGGTGGCTCGTCCGCGGCGCAGCAACGGTGCGCGGCACGGCAGCTGATCACAGCGCCAGTGGCTCTCCACGGCGCGGGCAGCGGCGGCACACAAGCGCGGCGCCAGCGGCTCTTCACCGGGCGGTGACAGTTCCTCGGCGCTGCAATGTTTCGGCGGCGGCGCGAGCAGGTAGCACCAGGCGCGCGGGCTCAGGCGGCGCACGCGGTGCGAACGGCTCGGGGCGGCACCGCGGCTGGCTGCTCCCACGGCGGCGCGGCGCGCTGGATCTGGCGTGTTCCGGCAGTTGTTCTTTCCTTCCTGACAAGGGCACCATTTGCGGCAGCGTGGTATCACGATTCACAAACGGCCACCCCACGCCGCAATGTGGAGGGGACCGCCCGTGGCCAGAACACGCCAGGCAGACACGTGGCTGTAGCAGGCAGTGGAGCTGCGGGGAACGTGAGACTCCGTGAGGGTGTGGCGGTGGAAGAAATGCAGGATCACCATCTGAAGTTTCCAGGGATTTATTAAGGTCCACAGTTGAGGGTTAGAGTAGGGTGGAGAAGGGCGGAGAGGCGGGGGAGGATTCGGAGTGCTGGAAAGCCAAGATGGTGAACCCCGAGTTCCGCTCTCTCAGCAGGTTATCAGGAGAGGGAACAGAGGCGTGGTTACTCAGAAGAACCAACTAGGGGAATGCGGCAACGCGGTATCACGATTCACAAACGGCCACCCTACGCCGCAATGTGGAGGGGGCCGCCCGTGACCAGAACATGCCAGGCGGACACGTGGCTGTAGCAGGCGGTGGAGCTGCGGGGGACGCGAGACTCCGTGAAGGCGTGGCGATGGAAGAAATGCAGGATCACCATCTGAGGTTTCCAGGGATTTATTAAGGTCCACAGTCGAGGGTCAGAGGAGGGTGAAGAGGGACGGAGAGGCGGGGGAAGGATTCAGGGTGCTGGAAAGCCAAGATGGCGAACCTCGAGGGAGGCTGCCTCAGCAGGTTATCAGGAGAGGGAACAGAGGCATGGTTACTCAGAAGAACCAACTAGAGGAAGCCAGAGGGGAGGAGCCAGGGAGGAGAAAGGGGTAAACCAATAAGATTACAGCATGGGATGGTACAGGTTTCTGCTAGGGAGAAGTCTCTAGAACAGCATAAGCACACTACAGCACCCCCATAGCTTTTATATCTGATCTGATGTCATATAATATGGACTAAACCTTTGGTCAGTTTAGATCAGCTGGCCTTGTCATGTCCCCTCCCAAGACCTTGCCCACCTTGATGGAGGGCTGGGGGGGGGGATGTTGAGAGACAGTACTGATGCTGCACTAGCACTGCTCAGCAGTAGCCAAAACACTGGTGTGTTATCAACACGTTTCTAGCTACCAATGATTCACCCCAAGTGAGCCCAGAGACAAGAGACAAAGTCAGAGAAGTGGGTATTTGCTTTTATTTGGTGCACCGGGTGTGGGGGACTCACTCCTCCGAACACACACCTCGGTACCTCCAAAGACACAGTGTTATAGGTAAAATTCATGAATATTCATCACATTCCCTGTAATAAATTACAATCAGTTTAGTTCACGAACTGTTTGAAAAAGGTGATAAGTCTTAAAATTGCCTTTCCTTTTATTTTTCTTTTTTCTTTCTTTCTTTTTTTTTGCTGTTATAAAAACGAATCTTGTTAGGAACCCTGCCCAACCCCCATGAGGCAGATACAAAGGAATTTGGCTCAGAGGCCATAAAAAACCTCCCCCTGTGCAGCCCCTATGAGGCAGATACAAAAGGAATGTGGTTCAGGGGTCCATAAAAACCTCCCCCTGTGCAACCCCCACGGAGAGTCCATCCCAGGAGGCCCAGTAACCATCACCCAACGCAGAGCACACCAGCCTAAGATGTCTCAACAGCCAATCAAGGATTCATGAAGAGACGCCAATCAAGACATACGGGGGGAGTGGAGTACTAAAGGGTTATAAAATTCAGTTCTCTGTGGGCCAGCGGTGCGGTGCATAGAGATATGCTTGAATCTCTGCCCGTCCAGTGCTGACTTGACTGATATCCGCTTGCTTTTAATTAATAAATTTTTTTTTTTTTAATTGGATCTACGTCTCTGATTGGATAATGAGGCTAAATTGATAACATTCCCCAGGATAGGAGTGGTTATACAATTTATTTCTCGGAAGTCATTAATATTATTAGCATGTGCATCATGCATGCTCCATGTGTCCCAGTGGTCTTTGGAGAACCCCAAAAACCCCTCCAGGATGAAGATCCTAGTAGTCTTCATCACAATGCACTTTTCACCTTTCTCTCTGGAGCATGCGTAGTCCTTCATGAGATGATTCAGCGGTTTCTTGTGCTGTCTTCAAACGGATTCTTTTGCCCCTCTTATCTTATTAAGATTAAGGGAATCCTGTTTTTCTGGGTTTTTAGAATTTGCATATTCTGTCTCTTAATAGCTAACTTGATAGTTAACTATCTATTTGACCACTCTTCTCTCACCAATGCAAAACACAGCACTGTGAGGGCTGCTAAGGGAAAATGAACTTCAACTCAGCCAGACCCAATACACATGCCTACCATTACTAAAATCAGTGGAAGAACCTTCGGAATGGGGAATATTAACTTTAGATTTTAATCTAAAAATTCATGCAATAATAGAAAATGAAAAAGGAGTTTTGCATCTTCCTTTGAATGATACCGAAATCAGCCAGATAGAAACTCTCTAACACAGTTTTGAGTATTAGAAAGCAGGCATTCTTTGTTGCAGCACTGGGCACTCGGTGGATCCTTCCTCCAATTAGGTGACCTGAGCATTAGGTGTGAGCAGTTTTTATCATACACACTGATTACATATTCATTAGCTATCCCCATTTCCTTGACTTGACATAGTCACACCCCTTATCAAATGTCCTTATATGGTTCTTTGGGGTCCGTCTTCAACGGCCGCTGTCCTTTTTAGGAGGCTGTTCCTTGACCCCTGCTTTTGACTAAGCACAATATTGTTGTTTTGCATAACTTTGTCAGCCTTGCTGAGCTGACATCCTGCTTGCATTTTGCATGACTTCTGTTTGCCTATGTTACATCCTTTATTTATTGCTACAAGGCTGTGCTGTTCTGTTCTACTGTCCTTATCAGAATTACTGCAGTCCACAGGCTTAGGTTACTTAATAAAGAAAAGAACTTGGTGTTTGTTACGAATGGAGACAGGGGGTTGATAGATTTCTGCTGGTTGCCTAGGCCTTTGACAACTGGCAGTTAACCTATTTGGAGCGACCAGCACCCCCAGACCCAGTCACGTTCGCAAGTTCTTTAATAATGGCCGATTTAGGTCTAATATTAAATGGATTATTGTTTGTTAGACACAAGAAAGAACAAGGAGCTAAACAAATTATATACTACACAAAATAGGAAAAAACTATGAATAGCTAAAAATGCAGCCTGCAAAAGGTACCTATTATTATTATTATTATTATTATTATTATTATTATTATTATTATTATTGCTAGCAAAGAAAAATACAATTTAGGAAACCAATGATCTTACCAAACTCCAATGTTGGTGCTGGAATACATTAGAATCCTCCCTCAATCCTTAGGAAGTTACCACAGAGTTGTGTCCAGACTCTGGGGAGAGGCTTTCTCACACTCCAGTGTCCATGTAGAAAAGCTTCTACCTTTGTGAAAATTCGTGTGTCATTTATAGTATAAAAGTATGCCTGTGTGGTCACGTATGCACTTTTTTGTTTCTCTTTTCACATCCTCTCTCCATACCAAAATATGAATTCAAGGTTAGAGGTCTTAGACTTTCAGGCGTTAAGAGATAACCCCTGCCAGGCTGTTGACCCCACCCGAGTTATCTTCTGCCATTGAGCAGAAGGGGGGGGGAATGTCCTGCCACAGTGTTTCAAGCATTGCATAAGATTATATCACACAAATAAATATGCATTAGGTAGGCGGAGAATATGTATTAGATAGGTGGGTTCATGTAAATTTTACTGTATAAAATATATAACTTTACCCCTCAGTGTGCCTGATTTGTGGAAACCTCAACCTCACACCCTGTGCAGAATAAACAATATCTCCTTTCTAAACTAGACTCTGTGCCTGTATTTAGAGAACCCCTAAAATTGGCAAAGTTATTTCAGCATTAGTTACCTCAATTAGGAAGCGATAAGAACTACTCTACCATGAAGAAATGTGGTTGAGAAATGGGAGTCTTGGTGGGACATCTCTAGAAAGGAATACATAGGAAGGGAAAAGCAGAGGTTCCTTCAGCTACAGAGTGGCCCAGTGGTACAGCCCCTTGCCTGAGCTTCTAGAGGACAATCACCATCACTACTGCCTCCCCTCTGTGGCACTTGTGGTTCCCCAAAGACAATGGGAGGGAATTAGCTCATCAGTGGAGCAGACCCATGAGCGATCCCAAGCCATGCTCCCGCATCAAAGTAAAAGTTGATTGTGAGAGCACTTTGGCGCATAAGGATTCTAGACTGACTTCCCTCATCCAGCTCTTGGCAGGAGGAGCAGAGCTTGCCATTATATAGTTCAGGAAGGATGGTGTAATGCTGAATGACTTCAAGGTAGATGGAGGCAGTGCAGTATCCTCCCACATAGGTGGTACTCAGCAAAGAGAGAAGGAACTATAAGTCTTACTTTAAACACACGCTTATTGGTAAAGTCTCTGTTTACTTGCTTGTGGGTTTATTTTGCAGAAGAAACTAAAAAAATGGTGTTAGAGTTTGATTTATCCCAACGCTTTTGGTGCCAATTTTTGGCATCCTAGGTGGGACACTGATTCTGACACTCCATGAATTCATGGGATTGAAACGGGTTCCAGCATGCACTGAAGGTTTTTTTTGTGGAGATCCTTTAATCCCCTGATCCAGTGAGTTCAGGGCAAGGCCCCTGGGATTTTATTAAGGCATTACTGAGGGCATAAAAGGTATACCTAACCATAAGCTGCGGCAGAAAATTGCCACAGAAATTGAGCAATATAATATAATATAATATAATATAATATAATATAATATAATATAATATTATTGGGTTATAAAAGGGGTGATATAACTGTAAAAAATGAGTGTGATATTTGGGTTATGTAAAGGAATCACTAGTGATGATATAATTGGCTCTTTTCTATTTTAAAGTATTAAATATAATTGTAAAACTATATGAGTATCAAATGGTGTGGGTTCAAATCCCACTGCCTAGTCAGAAAACTATATAAGTGATTAACAGAAGTGTGCACTGTGGGTTTGAGTCCCATTTGCCTACTCAGTAGTTGGGCACAGTACTTTTTGCACACAAGCCACTTTTTAGAGGGGTTTGCCAGATTTTTCCTGTGCTTATTAAGCCCTATGATAAGTGTTAGCACCTGAAATGTAAAGTGTTTTGTGAGCATGTTTTATAGTATTATTGAGCCTGCCTATAATGATATACACTTGGGGATGCCTGTAGTATCAAAAAATATCATTCACTTGCTGTGTAAGAGTGTTTAATGAAACTGTTTATTGTGTGAATTTTAAAGTATTTGGTATGTATTAAATATTTGTTTATTGTGAATGTTAGAACATAAATTTTCAAAGCAGCTCCTAAACTGGGATTGTGTGCTTAGAGTGCTCTAGTGTCGGCACAGTGAGAGTTACCGTTATAGCATTAATTATTGTGTTACATCTTCGGATACCTTTTAGTAATTGCAAGGTCTGTATTTGCATTAATTGTGGATCTGACGCTAAAATGGTTGTAAGCAAATGAGAGATTCGGTATCGTAATGGGATTAAGCATGTCTTCACAAACCCAGGAAGGGGGAATACAAGATGTTCATCTTTAGGTTGTATTTTACAGCACTGGAAGAAGTTTAGGGGGAACCCTTTAAGCCAGAAACAGTTAATACAATACTGTAATCGTTGATGGCTGGAGTATCCATTAGAGGATCAAGAGAAGTGGCCTGTTAATGGTAGTGTGGATTATAATACAGTTTTGTGGTTAATGTTATTTTGTCAGAAAAAAAGAGAGGTGGAATGAAGTGTCTTATTGTGAAAAGATGGCTGGGGGTAAAATTAGAGGAAATTGAAAAGTTATATTCACATCCTAACAGAAGTTTTACCAGTATGGCAATTATATGGTAAAATACAGTTGTTGCTCCCTGAATGGAATGCGGTTGGCATGCTTGAAACCTATTCCATCATGATTCTCCCCACCCACAATCTGCAACCATAGCACCTGCTAAGGGGGGTGGAATGGAGGGTGGAGCTGAGTGAAAACTCCCTAGCCAGGCTCTGTAGAAATCCTTGCAGGGAAGGGAACTCGATGATACTTTGCAACTGAGAAACCACATAGCACTTGTCAACCAAGGGAGATTGGAGAAAATGTCTTGTTGCTGAGCCAGGAACTGTGGCCAAATCACTCTCCTTGGATGAACTTGGTTCATTATAGCCTAATTATAATATTAATGCACACCTCCATCCCAAAGTTACCTGCCCGTTACAGGCTGAACATGTCTTCTCCTCCATAGGGATGCTTGTTGCATAAGGACCATACTCTATGTGCGCTGAATACTTTTACTGGGGATTAGAGCTTGTCTATGTATTACTTTGAATACATTTTTGCAGTCAGATACTATCACTGGCAATCCTCGAACTTTAACCTGTCACAATTTTATGTTAATAAAGAGTTTTATTCCATGAACTGTTAGTGTCAGTCCTTCATGGGCGCTGATAGTCACTGGCAGTGGGTAACTGTGGATACTGAAAAGCTGCTAGCAGAAGGTTTTCCCTGAGAAACTCTCCTTTCTTATGCAAACTATGAAAACAGTGAGATGGGTTTTGTAAATAGTATCTAACACTTGCTGTTTTCCTGATCTGTTTGGGTTTAAGGCAGAGAGTGTTTGGAATTGGGCGTTGTAGGACTTCAGCCAATCACCCCAGGAGGTGGGTGACCACTGACCAATCACCTATGGAATGTTAGCACATATAAGCAGAAGTTGTAAACAATAAACGCTCTCTCTGCTTCTTGCTGGATTCATGTGTGCCTGCTGCATTCTCTCCGGGTATTACAGCGACATCTGGTGATCCCCGATGTGTACTACACGCAACTATCCGAGCCGCGCACCTCTCGAAGGTACGTCCCCCCACCCCCCCTCCCCATCCCGCGCCTCGGGGTTCTTTGCAAAAGACACTGCTATGATGGGGAACTCCGGCTCGAACGAAAGTGCAGTGCTGTCGGCCTGGAAGAATGCCTTGGCCATTACGGGGGCCAGGGTGTCGGAGCGTTCTTTGCGTGTGGTCCTGATGGGTTTTTTTGTCCTTTTTCATTATACTTTTATACTCTTTTTATATCCTTTTTACCCTTTCCCATTCCTGTACTTTTTACTCCCTGTATCTAGCCCCACATGTTTATAACCCTTGTACTCTTGCCTTGCTCAGAATTCTTTGGAGAAGACGAAACAATCTCCACAATCTCAAGAGCATGAGGCACCAACCTTGAAAGAGCCCCATCACTGGGACATGTTTTTGTAAACTAAGTTGTAACCTTTTTGGGGGGAGGTAATTTGAATAAGGGGGCAATTACTTCATTTGTTAGGCTTCTCATTGGGGAATTTTAGATAGGTATGCTAATCTATGAAGTCCATTGTGGCTAGCACAGGCTTTTCCCACGAGAATTCTTCTTGTGTTTTATAAATAAAGATAAAGTTTGGATGTTATTGGAACAGTGTCCCAGAACTTGGATGGTGCAGGCCTGGCCAATCAGGCCTAGGGGAAGGCTTCTGACCGACCAATCTGGGTGACTTTTGAAAACTCTATATATATGATGAAATCAAAACAATAAAGGTCATTCCTTCTTGCCACTGAGAACTGGTGCTTTCATTACTCTGCTAGCTGCTCAACAGCGACATCTGGTGACCACCGACGTGTACTGCGCGCAGTTGCAGGTACGCGGCAGTCTTGCCCCTGGGCCCGGATCTCCCCCCTGCCTGCCCTGAGGCATGGCTGATTCTGATACGGACATGGGCCCCCCATTCCTGCGGATGGGCTCTTGCGGGCCTTTCTGGAGGTCTCTGAGGATGGCCCTGCGTCCGATCAGTCGGCGCGGGTCGCTCGGGCCTTGTTGGAGTGGGTCGCGGGCCACGTGTCCCGGGCCGTTTGGGATGTGGCGCTGGACTGTGAGTTTTGGTTCGTGGTCGGCCGCGCTCTGGCCATGGAGTGGATGCGGGGAGACAGGTCTACGGTCCGCTTCCATGGGGTTTGGAGAGACATTTGGGACGCTTTGGAAGGGCAGGCGTTCTGTGGCTCGGAGTTGTGGGCTTCTACAGACGGGGGACCCCTGCTCTCGGCCGTGGGGCGGAGCGTGAAGGACGCGCCGACCCAGACGGATTCTGACGTCCCGTCCCTGGTGGCGGATGCTGCCACGAGGCCTCAGTATGTTTCTCCAGCTGATCTGCCCAAGCGCACTTATGTCCACCCGACAGAGCAGCTGGCCGGGTTGCTGAAGAACGGAGGACCGCGGGCCATCTCTGACGCGGCCGCCGCGCAGGTCCCCCCGCCCTTGCTGCCGCGGAGTGCGCAGCCTCAGAACGCCCCCCCTCCCCTGCAGAATGGCACCGGGCTGCCCCTCCCCCATGGGCAGCCGGGATGCCTGGCGGGGGCTGGCGGGGTGGGGGTGGGGAGTGCTGCAGAGGACTGGGAGTCGCAGCTGCTCGCTCTGGCTGCCTGCCAGCTGCTTGCGGCTGCACGGGTTCCGGTTCCGGATTTGCCAGTGGTTTTGGCCGGCGCGGGGGTTGCCGCGCGGGCGGCGGCTGGCTCGGGAGGTGCCGGCGTTTCGCCGGGCACGGCCGGCGCGGCACCGGCGCGGCCCCAGGCTGCGGTGGTCGCGGGTGCGGCCGATTCCATGGCGTCGAGGCCATGCGAGCCAGCGCCAGCTCGGCAGCTGGCTGCGGCTGGTGTCTCGCGGCCGGGTTCGCTCCCTGGGGCGGTCGTGGGGCCGGACGGGAAGCTGCTGGCGGGCGGTGCTTCCACTGCGGAGGCTTTGATTGGCGTTCCCGCGGGTGCGGGGCAAGCCCGGCTCCCCTGCGGCTCGGCGGATGCGGCGGTTTTTCCTCCGCTTTCGTTTTTCCATGATTTACTGGCCGAAGTGGCTGAGATTCGGCAGCGGATGGAGGTCTGCTCTTGCAGGGCCCACGGTCCGTGTGGGGCTGGCCTGGGAGTCCATCCCCCGGGTCCCCGGATGGGGTCTGGACTTCCTGGCAGCCCGGTGGCCGGTCTGGTGCCAGCGGCGCGGAGACGTTTCGGCCCTGGGCAGGTGCCGGTTCCTCTGCCGGGGTTCTGTGGCAAGTGGGGCCCTGGCGCAGTGTGCTGGCGCTGTGCCGGCGGGCTTGGCGAGCGCGCATGGCGGCGCGCTGGTGTCGCCGCCGTCTTCCTGCCCCTCCCCCACCCCGGTCGCCGGCCAGCCTCCGTCCTTTGTGATGGGGAGTGCTGGTTGCAAGCCCTGCTCGGACGACTCCGACAGTGATGAGGAAGGTATTCTTCCTCCTGGGCGGAGGCTCGCGTGGGCGACGAAAAAGAAGGGGCATTGGGTCCTGACTAATCCTTGGAGACGCCGCAACGGCATGGGGATTTTTCGCCTGCGTGACTCCATGCAGTTCTGGGAGACAGTCAAGCAGGGTGCACTGGAGCCGGGGGACTGGGAACTTATATGGAAGATTGGGTTGCCCAAACAGAGGGAGGGATGCGAATCTACTGTGGCAGGTTCGGATGGTGGTGGCTTCCCGCAAGGGGAGGTTCAGGCTTTTCCTGTGTATGTGCCTGGCCCAGATGCCATGGACACGAGGAACAGCCACTCCACCATCGCATGGCGCATCACAAACGACTTGGCAACCAAAGTGGCGACGTTTGGTTTGTCTTCTCCCGTGGTGATGCAACTTCTTAGAGTGATAAATCGTGATTTGCTTGCTCCTTTTGATATTATGTACCTTGCTCAGGTGCTGTTTCACCCCATGCAGTACAGCGCTTTTGAGGACAATTGGAAAGCGATGGTTGAGGAACAGGTGAGGAAAAATGCGTCCTTGCCTGCCGAGGATCCTAGGCGCTTGATTGGGGCTGAGGTCCTCATGGGTAAGGGACCTTATACTAACCCCAACGTTCAAGCTGCCTGGGATCCTTGGATCCTGGAGCAAGCCCAACAGCTCGGTATGGGAGCCATTTTGAAAACTATTGAGGTAGTTGCCCCGCAAACACGGTATACACAGATACGGCAGGGGCAATCTGAACTTTACATGTCATTTCTTGAAAAGCTGACGGCAGCTTTGGAAAAGCAGGTTGATGATTCGTCCACAAGACAGATCCTGATGAAACATCTGGCAAGAGACAATGCCAATGATGAATGTAGAAGGATCATCAATGCCCTACCGGGGGATCCTTCTGTGCAGGAGATGATGCGAGCTTGCACCAGGGTGGTCAGAAAATCAGGAAAAAGTCGCCTTGGCTGCATTTTTGTCCTCAGATCAGGGACCCACTGATCAGGATAAAAAACAGCCCAAATCTGGGAACAAACGGAAACGGGTCAAATCTAAACAGAAAGATAATTCCGGGAAGAAGGGAAATTCAGGGACTGAGACTCCTCAGTGTAAGAGGTGTGGTAGGCCAGGTCACACTTCAGACTACTGCAGGTCACAGTACCATGTAGATGGTCGACCCCTGTCGGGAAACGTGATGAGGGGTGCAAAAAGGGGGATTTGCCCCCCATCACAACAGTTCCCCCAGAACAAGGTGATGGCCCAGGCTTACCCGGTCAATGTGGAGGAGGCACCAAAAGCTCAGCCCGAGTCAACGCCTACACCGCAGCAACAGTCGTCTTAGAATCTGACGATGCCCACAGGGTTCCCTTGGAGGTGGATGGTTCCCTGGATCAGGGGACCAGTGCACTGCTCATGGCAGGGCCTGAGGCCACTAGCCAAGGAATCCTGGTTCTTCCAGAGTTCATAGATGCTGGTTTCAAGGGCCAAATTCACGCTACGGTTTCCACTCCTGATCCTCCTGTCACCATTCCTGCGCACACTCGTCTTTCTCACTTGTTGCCTTGTGAGTCTTCTGTTCCCAGGGTAGACCAGCAAGCTGGCGGAGGTGACGGCACTGAACTGCCAGGACTTCCGCAGGTCTACTGGGCTGCATCTATCTCCAATGAGTCACCACAGATGACATGTACCCTCATCATGCCGAAAGCACGTCCACATCGAGTTCAAGTCCAAGGTTTGATCGATACAGGTGCTGATGCAACGATCCTTTCCGCCGCTTCGTGGCCTCCTACGTGGCCTTTGTGCCCAGTGGGACTGAATATCGCGGGGTTGGGGGGAACAACGCAGAGTCGATTGAGTAAGCGACCTGTGTTGGTGAAGGATCCAGAGGGACACACGGCCTCCATTCGGCCTTATGTCACTCCAGCTCCAGTGAACCTCTGGGGACGGGACGTGTTGGCAGCTTGGGGGGTTCGGATCATGACAAATTTTTGATAGGGGTCACTGTGTGCAAGGGCGCACCATATTCCACGCTGTCTTTACGATGGCTGACAAAAACACCAATATGGGAACCACAGTGGCCCTTGCCGAAAGACAAATTAGTCGCCCTTTGTCAGCTGGTTCAGGAGCAACTGAAACAGGGACACATTGAGCCTTCTACCAGTCCCTGGAACACCCCAGTTTTCGTGATTAAGAAAAAATCGGGGAAATGGAGACTGTTGCAAGATCTCCGGAAAGTCAATGCAGTGATGGAAAGTATGGGGAGTTTACAGCCTGGCATGCCTTCACCCACGATGATTCCCACAGAGTGGGAAATCTTGATCGTTGATTTGAAGGATTGCTTTTTTACAATCCCTTTGCACCCCAATGACAGACCAAAGTTTGCCTTTACTGTGCCTGCAATTAACAATGTGGAGCCTGTAAAGCGATTTCAATGGAAAGTGTTACCTCAGGGCATGAAAAATAGCCCGACTATCTGTCAATGGTATGTCACGCAGGCCTTGTCTGGAATCCGTGAGCAGTTTCCCGAGGCACTCTGCTACTATTATATGGACGGTATCCTGGTGGCAGCAGCCACCCAGGATGAGTTGCGGAGGTTACAGCCTCGACTGCTCGATGCCTTGCACTCCTATGGGTTGCAAGTTGCTCCGGAAAAGGTTCAACAACAGCCTCCTTGGAAATATTTGGGAGTAAAAATTTTGGATCGAGCCATACAGCATCAAGAGGTGCAGTTCTCAGACACTATTAAGACTCTAAATGATGCCCAAAAGTTGTTAAGCATCATCAACTGGTTACGCCTATATTTGGGACTGACCAATGCACAACTTTCCCCACTTTTTAATATATTAAAGGGGGACTCTGACCTAAACTCACCTCGACAATTGACTCCCGAGGCGCGACGAGTGCTGAACGAAGTGCAGCAAGCTGTTTCCGCTCATCAGGTTTATCGAGTGGACCCCTCTACTGATATCACTGTTTTCATTACTGCTCCAGACCTCCAACCTACAGGTATCATTGGCTAGTGGAACAAACAATGGGATGATCCTTTGCACATCCTGGAATGGGTCTTTTTGCCCCATCAGCCAAAAAAGACAGCACCCACATTGTTCGAATTGATAGCCTGCCTGATAATTAAATGCCGATATCGGTGTTTACAATTGATGGCAGCTGATCCCGCAACGATTGTTGTCCCAGTACCACGGGACAATTTCGAATGGAGTCTTGCTAATAGCGCTCCTTTGCAAAGTGCACTGCAAAATTTCTCAGGGCAGATTGCTTATCATCTGCTCAGTCACAAATTGCTGCAGCTGGCAAATTCGGTCAATCTCATGTTGTTAACATTGGGTTAAAATGTTAGTTAAAAATAGGCTTTAGGAACAGGATAGGTAGGCACTGCATGTACAGGACTCAGCGACATGATCACGAAGATTGCTTAGAGAATGGGGATTGTTTTAGTGAAATCATGCGGATTAGCACCTGTGAAATAAATCAGAAATACTATGGGAGATAAGGGGGCTTAAAGACATGCTTGGGGGGAAACAATGGAACAATGATAAGTTGATGATTAACATATGATTACATCACTGTTCTGTAAGGAAAGGTATAAAATTGTACTTGTTTCAAACCTATGGCGAAGCCAGATTTGGGTAGATGTTACACCCCGGCTTCCCGAGCTCAAATAAAGGCACCTGCATATAATCATTCCGTGATTATGTGTTTTCCACGCTAACATTTTGGCGACCCAGATGGGACCCTGTGAGCGCTGCTGAGGACCCCGCGACCTGATCACGCTCCAGCCGGCACTGAGGGATTCTCGGGGAGCCCATCGCGCCGTGACCCTCCGCCGCTCACAACGTCCCCTGGAGAAGGTAAGGTGCCTTTTAATGGTGGTTTGGTTGCCTGCCAGTAAGACGCAGCGAAAGCTACGCTTGGTTGGGCTAAGGAATTCCTAGTGGTATGCCCGGGCGCCGTCCGTAAGACAATTGCGAAAGCATTGCAGGGTCGGCAAGTGGAAATGGAGAAGCTTAAAGGGATTGTGGGTGGCTATGCTCCCATATCTCGTAATTCTCCTTTGGGGTGCTTGTTAGCACATTGGAAGCAAGGTAATTTTGGCCAAGGATTGCGTAAAGATACGCTCATTGAGTATTGTAACTCTCGGTGGCCAACATATATTTTGCAGGCTGGAAGGAGGTGGCCTGAAAATGGTTCTTTTCAATCTGACCTGATTTCTCCTTTGTTGTTGTTTTGTAAGCATAAGGGAAAATTAGATGAAGTTCTGTATGTTGATTTGTTTTTCTGTTTGCAAGAAAACCCAGAGTGGCTGTTGGAGGGTGGTTTGGTTGCTGTGGTGGTTTGCAATGATAAATGTCTGGCTTGCGTTGAAGGGAACTATTGTTTGGAGCGCTTGGCATTGAATGAGAGTTTACATCAGAAATATACATTGGAAAGTGATTTACTAGTGGTTCCTACAGGGTCTGACTCTACACCGCCTACACCTTCTCGGGGGTGCCCACCTTTCCCACCTACACCTCCCTGGGGATGTCCCCCTCTGCCATCCGTGCCCTCTTCACCTGCTTGTGGCAGCCCCTTTTTACCCTTGCCCGTGGATGGCCGCGTTTTGGTTCCGGTACAGGGGTGTGGGGGAGGGGGTGCTGGGGGACTGGACAGCGGTGGGGGTGGTGGTAGTGGACCCATAGACCATTGGACCTGTTCCAGGGCAGGAAAGAGTCTGCCAAGACTTGGTAAGCAAAAGAAAATTGTAATTTTAAGACAAGGGGTGGGGGGTGGACAGATCGGTATATGTTAGGAGGTTTGGTTATATGGAAACAGTCAGCTGGAACTTACAGAGAAAAACCCTGATAAAGTTGCCAGGGTAGTGAAAATGATTATGAAAACTCAGAGAGATGGTACTTAGAGTTACAGAAAAAAAAGAAAAAAAAAAAAAAAAGGAAAAAGGAAAAATAAAAAAAGGGAAAAATGAACAAACAAAAAACCGAGAAAAAGGTTACAGGAATTGGAAGGGGAAAAGTTAAGAAATCTGGACAAATTACTTGAAATAGCTTGGAAAGTTTATAACAATAGAAGAGCCACAAGCCAGCAGCGGCAATTCTTGGCAGTCATACAGAGTATGGCAAGCAGTTTGGAAGGGGTTGGGGGGAGGAGGCCATTAGCTTTTGACGAATGTGCCATTTGTCATTGGAAATACAGGTATACCAACCGGTTTCACTGGAATGATCAGCTCCAAGAGGTTGCCAAGGGTGCTGTGACCCAGCAAGCGCTGGTGACTTCAACGTTAGGAGAAGAGCGGTGGGATTTTTTTAATCAACAGGGGGGGCACATATTCAGTTTTAAATGATCTAGAAGGACAGATAAATCTACCACAATAGTTGGGCCACAGAGAAGGAGGAAAATGGCCATTTCCGCAACCCTCGACCTGTGTTTTGGAAACGAAGTATTGACTCAAGAATTTTTATATGTCGCATGTTTTACTGGCAAAATTGGAAGCAGTGGTAACTTTTGAGAATGGTGAGTTATTAATGAAAATTCTGGAGTGAAAAAAAAAAAAAAAAAAGAAAAAAAGAAAAAAAGAGAAAAAGAAAAAGGAGAGGAAAAAAGGAGAAAAAAAAAATCTTAATGATAAAAGAGAAACCAGCCTCTGCAATCTCAGAGGAGGTGGAGAATGCCGTAATTCCCTCAGTATGGGAGACGGACATACCTGGAAAATCTAAGTTGGCACAGCCAGTACATGTAGAGTTAAAAGAGGAAGGAAAAACCGTGCAGGTAAAACAATACCGGAGGCATGGTATAGCAAAGACTGCTGATAAATTCCTAAAATATTAAATTCTGGCAGAGTGCAAATTAGAGTATAATATCCCAATATTCCCAGTAAAAGAAACCCAATGGAGATTACAAGCTAGTACAGGATCTAAGGGCAATAAATGAAATAACCAAAGACATTTATCCAGTAATTGCTAACCCTGATGCATTGTTAACATTCGTAAAAGAGTTTTATAAGTGGTTTACCATAATTGACTTAAAAGATGCCTTTCTGCATACCCCTTGACAAGAAGTAGGAAGCTGTTCGCTTTTGAATGAGAAAATCCAGAGAATGCAAGGAAGACCCAGCACACGTGGACTCGGCTTCCCATGGGGTACAAGAACTCCCCCACCTTATTTGGAAACCAACTAGCAAAGGACCTGGAGATCTGGACCAAAGAGGGGCAAGTACCAAAAAAAATCAATACCTCCTGCTACAGTAGGTTGATGATATGCTGATAGCAACAGAAGAAAAGGAAACCTGCATAAAGGTAACAATTGAGATTTTAAACTCACTGGGCATGGGAGCATACCAAGTGTCCAGGGAAAAGGCACAAATTGCACAACAGACTGTAATTTACCTGGGATGTGAAATCTCACAAGGGCAGAGAAAATTAAGTACTAACCATGTCTAAGCTATTTGTGCTATTCCAGAGCCCCAGAATCTCCATGAGCTGCGAGTCCTCCTCGGCATAGCAGAATGGTGCCGCCTGCGGATCATGCACTTTGGGCTAATTGCCAAACCACTGCACGAAGCTCAGAGGACGCAGCCGTTCAGCTGGGGCAAAGCACAGAGAGAAGCTTTCCTGAAACTGAAAGAAGCACTGACGACTGCCCCGGCGCTCGGTTTGCTGATCTGTCTAAAGACTTTCAGCTGTTCGTGCATGAAAGGCAATGCTTGGCACTGGAGGTCCTGACCCAACAATTGGGGAGCTGGAAAAGGCCGATGACAGACAATGGGCCATCAGGGACCCACCGTGTGACTCATGGACTTATCTCATCCCACTGTGAGATGCTCTGCCCAGGAGGGAGGAGCCAGGTGTTCCCACCTGGATATAACCTGGCCTTGGAACTGCCTGAGCTAGCCCTGTCTACTGGGTTCCCAGAGGACCAGAGCTATCACTGGACCTTCAGCTGGAGACCAGACCTTCACAGGATCACTGCTTAATCTGAACTACTTCAGTTGGACTACTACCACCACCCCAACAAGGTGTCAGGTTGTATCTGACTTTGTCAGTGCTTTTCCTTGTATTATTTCACTTATTTTTACTTTCAATCTTGATTTGTGATCTCCCACTGGTTTGTTTTCAAAGCAATACAGCTACTTCTCCAAATAGCTTGACAACATAAATGCCGGATGGCCTGCATGTCTGCAGGCAGTTGCAGCCACTGTGTTATTGATACAGGGGGCCAGGAAGTGCACGATGGGAAAACACACAGATGTCTATGTGCCACACATGGTGACCACTGTCGTAGTGCAAAAGGGGGGCCACTGGCCATCCCCAAGCAGGATGATAAAATTCCTGGCAATCCTAACCGAGCACGATGATGTCACACTAAAAACAACTAACCTTTTGAATCCAGCTCTGTTTCTAGGCACCACACCTAAGGAAGGCCCACTGGAACATGACTGTGTGGAAGTAATAGAGTACACCTACTCAGCGAGAGAAGACCTGAAAGATGTTCTGCTGGAACAACCAGAGTGGGAATTCTTCACGGATGGAAGCAGCTTCGTGGAGAATAGAACCAGATACGCTGGATATGTGGTAACAACAATCAGCACAGTAGTAGAGACCAAAGCATTATCACCAAACACATCTGCCCAGAGAGCAGAATTGATTGCCTTAACCAGAGCACTAGAATTGAGTGAAGGAAAGAAGGTAAATATTTGGACTGATTCAAAATATGCATTTGGAACATGGGGCACTATGGGAAGAAAGAGGGTTGCTGCCCTCTCAAGGGGCATATATTAAACATCAAGATGCAATTCTGCAGTTGATAAAAGCAGTACAAAAACCTGAGCAAGTGGCAATTATGCACTGTAAAGCACACCAATCAGGAAGCTCCAAAATCTGTGAGGGAAATCGGAAGGTGGACTGGACAGCCTGAGAGGTTGCTTGAGATGTGCAAATAGCAATGGCATTGATACCTATGAAGCTAAAGGTGTCTCAATTCAATTTACCTTCAGAACCAAAATATTCAACAGAAGACGAGAAACTGGGACATTTGCTGAATGCATAAAAGAATTCAGAGGGTGGTATGTTACTGCACAAGGACAGATAGTCCTACCCCCCTTGATAATGAGAGAAATTCTGCAAATTAAACATAATGAATGTCATTGGGGTGCAGAAGCATTGGCGAAATGGCTAAAACAAAATGTAGTCTTGGTACGAATGTTAACAATGGCCAAATCAATAGTGTCAAAATGTGAAATTTGCCTGAGGAACAACCCAGTGGCTAGACGGCAGGCACAGCTAGGAAAAATTCAGGTAAGTATAGAACCAGGAGATTATTGGCAGGTAGATTTTGTAGAGTTACCAAGAATTCGAGGGTACAAATACCTGCTGGTGGGGGTTGACACATTTTCAAGATGGCCAGAAGCCCTTCCCTGTCGCACCAACCAAGCCAAAGAGACAGTGAAGTGGCTGCTACATGAAATCATTCCCAGATTTGGAGTGCTGTTACGGGTATCTTCAGATAGAGGACCACACTTTATAGCTACAGTGGTAAAGGAAGTGAGCATGCTACTGGGAATAGCTTGGGACCTCCACACACCATGGGAACCACAATCTAGTGGACAAGTAGAGAGAATGAACCAAACACTAAAGGGCAAATCAGTAAAATCTGTCAGGAGGCCAAGTTACAGTGGCCACAAGCCCTACCAAGAGCACTTTTAAGGACTGGGGTAAAGCCTAGGAGTGGAATGTGTCAGTCCGTCCCTTTGAAATAGTATATGGGAAACCATTCAAATCTCCTGAACGAAACCCGAATATACATCTTGCAGGAAAACAGGAAATATATAATCATGTTCTATCTCTCGGGAAAACCTTAGCACAGCTTTGGAGCGCGCTCGTGTGGAATAGGCCACTGGCTCACGAGAATCCAGTCCATGATATTCTCCCTGGAGATGAAGAACCTTTAAAGGAGAGGTGGCGTGGATGGAGTGGACCCCATCAGGTGCTGCTGACCACTTTCACAGCAGTCAAGGTGGCTGGAGCGGATCCTTGGATACACTACACATGAGTGAAGAAGATCCATCCGAGACTGTGGGCTACACAACCCCGGGACTGATGAAATTGCAGATAAGATGGGTTTAACTGTTTAAAATGATCTTAGTACCTGTGCCGATGCTCATTTTATGGATATTAATTGGGAGTGATATTGCTTGAGGATATGGAATGCAGGATAATCAACTAACCACTCTTCATTCTAGAATGAAGAGAGAGGTACAGGCAAAAACACAAGTGATAAAAGTTTCCAATGAAATTTGGGCTGAGAATGCGATGATTGGGTTAGTTAAAGATTATGCCAAAATGCAAAACATCAGTAGAATAACTGCCTGTCTGCCAATACCAAAGGCAGCAGGAGACCCAGTAAACTGGGAAATTATCACATCAAAATTACCTGAAATTCTGGACAATAAAATAATTGTATGTTAACAAGTACCTGAGTCCAGGCAGAAAGTTAAAGTAACTTGGAATATAACAGGTTATGGTTGGATGCAGTACTTGACCAAAAGGACTATCTTTTAAGTAATGAGAAAGTGGGACAAAATCTAGAGTGGTGGGTTGAAGATCAAACCTTGCCAAATGGCAATGCTTCTTGCCACACTATCAAAAGGTCACAGAAAATGTCACAAAGACCACCCTGATATGGAAATGTGAAGCAAAGGATAGAAAGGATAGGATGTAACCCTGGGACAGTGCATGGTCCCTGAGTATACTTCAAAATTTAAATATATGGCAAACACTCCTTGGTGCCTAAAATGGACAGGCCCTGAAGATGGCACTGATCCAGCAGTAATAAACACTGCCACCAGCAGCAGAGTGCAGGCAGATGAGGTAAGTTGGTGGGCATGTAATAAAACCTATGATTGCATGTCTGATGATGTAGAGATGAAACAAGTACCATCACTGGCGGCTGCTATGCGAATTGATTGTGCCTGTAAAAGAATCAAACATAAACAGGGTAATGTAAATTATAGAATAAAAATAGGATGTAGTAGAAGCACAATCAAGAGCCCAGGACAATTTGTTTGGGGAACGAGTGATGGTATCTGGACAACCCACCTGCCTGTAGATGGAAAAGTAAAAGAATTTACTCTGGGCCTCCCTACTTTATGTCCAATCTGGAAAAGTCCCCATTCAATGGGAAAACGTGAACTTTTGCAAATAAGAAAAAGGCGAGAGGTTTCAGATAATGAAAATCAGGATGAAACTTGGCAAGAGCCCTCTGGTGGAGTAGAATCTGGGTGGACTCTAGAATCTCTGTTTGGCCCTATAGCAAACTACCGAAACAGAGAAATGATGTACAGACTTACAGGTCAGGTAGAGAGGTTAGCAAGAATTACTCGGGAAGGATTCAAAGAACTAAACATGCAATTACAAACTGCTACCAAAATGACTTTACGAAATCAATTGGCTTTAGATATGTTACTCCTGAAAGAACATGGAGTGTGTGGGTTTCTAAGGGGACAAGTTGATCATTGTTGCATCCATATCCCAAATGTAACTGCAGATGTAGAACATGACAAATAGAGTACGGAGCACAGGATGAACAAAAGGATTTGACTACAAGTTGGTTAGATAAAATCTTCAAGGGGTTGGGTTGGAATGTGAGTTCATGGATTAAATCTATTATTGAAAATTTAATAATCTAATTAGTTATGTTTTTAGTACTTTGGGTAATCTACAGCATACTGAGAGATACGGAGAAAGACATCCTGGAACCGAAGAATAATGAGGGCACTGACACGGAACAAGGATCCACGTCCATCACCTGCGGATTCTCCGGTCCACAACAGCATCTATAACAATGCTCATGACAACCCTGAATTCGGAGACGAGCATCCACTATAAAGGACTATATCAAGTGAAAGCATTCACACCTATAAAGTGAAAATGCTTTCAAAGGGGGGAATGTTAACATTGGGTTAAAATGTTAGTTAAAAATAGGCTTTAGGAACAGGATAGGTAGGCACTGCATGTACAGGACTCAGCGACATGATCACGAAGATTGCTTAGAGAATGGGGATTGTTTTAGTGAAATCATGCGGATTAGCACCTGTGAAATAAATCAGAAATACTATGGGAGATAAGGGGGCTTAAAGTCATGCTTGGGGGGAAACAATGGAACAATGATAAGTTGATGATTAACATATGATTACATCACTGTTCTGTAAGGAAAGGTATAAAATAGTACTTGTTTCAAACCTATGGCGAAGCCAGATTTGGGTAGATGTTACACCCCGGCTTCCCGAGCTCGAATAAAGGCACCTGCATATAATCATTCCGTGATTATGTGTTTTCCACGCTAACAATGTTGCGGCCAAAGAACAGCCGGGTGCCGGTCCATGGACCCACCGTCTTTACGGACGGTTCTGGAAAAACAGGAAAGGCCATTGTTACCTGGAAGGAAGGATCTGAGTGGCAGGTGCTGAAAGGCCATGAGACAGGCTCTGCTCAACTGGTTGAATTGAAGGCAGTTGCCATGGCTTTTCAGCGGTTCTCTCAGGTGCCTTTGAATCTGGTCACTGATTCTGCTTATGTAGCAGACATAACCAAACGTTTGGATTGCTCACTTCTAAGTCAATAACGCGACTCTGTTTTCGCTATTGCGAACCCTGTGGAAGGTGATTCAGGCTCGAGTGCATCCATATTATATTCTGCACATTCGAAGCCACACCAATTTACCAGGCTTTTTAACAGAAGGCAATGCCAGGGCTGACATGTTAGCCAACCCTGCATGGGTGGCACCTCAGCCTGACAAAATTGCACAAGCCAAGGCATCGCACAATTTCTTTCATCAGAGTGCACATACTCTGCAGAAGCAGTTTCAATTGACGCCAACTGAGGCTCGTGACATTGTCAGTGCTTGTGCTGACTGCCACGGACTCGCTGCACCTCTGCCATCGGGGGTGAACCCCAGAGGTCTAAAGGCCTTGCAGCTGTGGCAGACGGATGTGACACACATTCCAGAATTTGGCCGAGTCAAGTATGTGCATGTGTCTATTGACACTTTCTCCTCAGCTATGTGGGCGACTGCCCATACTGGAGAAAAAAGTCGCGATGCCATTGCCCATTGGAAATTAGCCTTCTCAGTCCTGGGGGTGCCAGCCACTGTGAAAACCGACAATGGTCCTGCCTACGCCTCGCAGAAGACGCGGCAGTTTTTGCACCTATGGGGTGTAGACCATACGTTCGGTATTCCGCATTCTCCTACTGGCCAAGCCATTGTGGAACGCGCTCATGGTACTCTGAAGCGTGTCTTGGAAAGGCAAAAAGGGGGAATGCATGGGGAAACACCACAGAGTCGATTGGAGAAAGCTTTGTACACAATCAATCATCTTACAGTGCCACCAAACTCGAATAATCTTGTGATTTTGAACCACTTTCTTTCATTGCAGTCATCAGGCGAGTTGCGTTTGCCCCGGGCGAAGGTATGGGTACGGAACCTACTTACTAACACCTGGGAAGGCCCTCATGAGCTTATTGCTTGGGGTCGAGGGTATGCTTGCGTCTCCACAGATACTGGGGTACGATGGCTGCCTTCAAAATGCATCCGCCCTGACCTGCGGCTCCCGAGACAGAACCAGCAACTTCAAAATGACAACCAGAATGCCGAACACCAACCGAGTGATCCTTCTGATGATGACCAAGAAGCCGGTCCATCCACAAGCAGAGACTGAAACTCATTCATGGAGTCAGAAAGCAAGGACTTCTTTGAAAGCATGTTTTGTTGAATTACAGATTTATATGTAGATTTAGTTTTATATATACTTTATCTAGGGTATTGCATGGGGCCTCTTTGACCATTTTAATCAGCATCAGGTTTGGGTTCTGTTCGGTGGCTGGCCACCTCCGAACAGACCCCTTGAGTTTCAACCAGGCTCTGTTTGGTAACTGGCCATTACCAAACAGATCCTTCATGCTGATCCACTGGGGCTCACAAGCAATGCCTTCTGTTCTTAAACAAAAAGGGGGAGCTGTGGCTAGCACAGGTTTTTCCCATGAGAATTCTTCTTGTGTTTTATAAATAAAGATAAAGTTTGGATGTTATTGGACCAGTGCCCCAGAACTTGGATGGTGCAGGCCTGGCCAATCAGGCCTAGGGGAAGGCTTCTGACCGACCAATCTGGGTGACTTTTGAAAACTCTATATATATGATGAAATCAAAACAATAAAGGTCATTCCTTCTTGCCACTGAGAACTGGTGCCTTCATTACTCTGCTAGCTGCTCAACAGCAACAGTCCATAAATTGTATACGGGTGATATCGTCACTCTCTTGGTTGTCGTGGTGCACCTGAGATCCTATTAAACCTATTAAACCTATTAAACCCTTTTCCTATACCGCGTGTCTGCATCTCAAATTTTTTACCAGCATTTTAGGCATCAGTTCTGGACTGGGCTTTGGCGCACGGCTTCCCCGCGGTCCTAGAGACCACCTTTGACATTGGGGTGTGGAAACGGCTCAGCGATGAGCTCTGGAATGAAATCACCTACGGGGACATGGGGACAGTGTGCTTGGTTCACACCTGGAGACGTTAACTCAATGTCTTGCATGAGCTTGAGGCAAACATCGGAGAGGAAGACACCACTATGGGGCTAGACTTGGGGATTTCGGCTAGCAATGGCCGCCCTGAGGACCCATCCCCTGCCCCGCCGGCTGCGGTCCGTGGATCTGTTCAGCAGAAATATGCTTTGCCCCGGGATTATGTGCCTCCTAAATATCCTTCCCCCATGGAACAACTCGCAGAAATGCTGAAACAAGAGGGTAGCCAGCAGCGCCCCTCTACCACCGCCCCTGCAGCTCTGGCTTCCTCCGCGCTGCTACCTTTGGCAAAAGTAACAGTGCCAGCTGTTTGGAGTTTGGAGGCAACCTGCAATAAGCATGTTGGCCACAAATCATATAATGCACTTTCAAGGCTGTGGTGGTTTTGATTGGCCCAAAACATCAGTAAAGTATTTTTAACATCTAGGAGAAATTTGGACCCCTCAGAAGCTGTTGTGGTAGGCCTGGGGAAGTGTCTGAGGGGTGGGGAGTGGCACAAAGATGGCTCCTGTGTGTCCTGAGTGAGAGTTCTGGAAGTTTTTACATCAGGTCCAGCAGAGCAAATCTCTGATGGCTCTGAAGGTGATGGACATGCTGCTGGCCAAGTTTGGGCTAATTAGAGGTGCTGGTTACGCCTCTGTGAAAACATATTTAAGAAAAAAATCAAAACAAGGTAGGCACGCACTTTGTAGTTAGAGGAGGAGGAGGTGGAGGTAAAAATATGTAAAGGGAGAACAGCATGGAGATGCCAAGGTCAGTGAAGAAGGTGGGGGAGGAGGTGCTCCGGGCGCCGGAGCTGAAAACCCTCTGCTAGCCATGCTGAAGACCATGGGGGGAGCAGGAGGTCCCCCTGCAGCCCATGGAGTCCACAAGGATGCAGAAATTCTACCCACAGCCCACGCCAGAGGAGCAGGTGGATGCCTGAAGAAAGCTGTGATCCAGTTGGAGTCTCATCTAAAGAGTTAAAACTGAAAAGGCTTTGCAAGGGAGAGAAAGGCCTTGCTCCTGAGATGGAAGCAGCCTGGCCTCAGCTCGGGAGAGTCTGCACAGCACCTTATGGACAAAAGAACTCATGTTGCAGCAGAATTCGGGCGGGATGTTGCTCCTGAGATTGGACCCATGCCAAAGAAGTTCCCAGAGGACTGTCTCTTGTGGGAGGGACCCCGTGGCTAAGTAGAGAACCCCTCTCCCTGATGGACTGACTAGAGAAAAAACCCTTCACCCTGCCCCCTGCCTGTTGTTGGTTTGGAAAGAGGGAAGGGAGTTGAGCGCAGAGACTGCTTCTTAAGAGCGAAGGGGTGAGAGCAGGAAAACTGTCTGGAGACAGAGAGAGATAAGTAAAGAGTATTTGTAGTAGAAGAATTGTGGTGATGAATAGATTTATGGATCTGCTCTGTGGACTGAGAAAATACCCCACACCCTGCCTCCCTACCCGAGCTGTTGGTTGGAAGGAGGAAAGGGGGTGAATAAAAAATGGGTTTGTAAGAGGGAGGGGGATGAGTGAACAAAATAGTGTATGAAAAGTTTATTTTTGTCTCTCATTTATCCTCCAACTCTGTTAGGTAATTAAATCACTTTTTGCAACTTTAAGTTTAGAGCCTGTCTGCCCTTTTCTTCCGTGCGTCCTCCTACCAGTGTCCTATCTCACTTAACTCATGAGATTAATGTGTATTTTTACAGTTTTTTTCTTGCAGCAAGAGAGAGTCGAGGTGCCTGGCATTTAGTCAGGGTCAAACCCTGACAGCTCTGTCTTCTCCTCCTGGCTGGATGAGCTTTGATTCAACCTCTTTCCCACTGGGAGGGCACATTTTCCCAGCTGCGTTTTTTCGCAGCAGCTGCCGGGGAGTCTGGCTGTTCCTGCCACCCACCCCACTCTTGCCGCACAAAACTGCAGTGTCTGCCGTGACTGCAGAACCCTCGCTGCCTCGCTGACTACCCGGGGAGAGCCAGCTCCTGCCCCTGCCACTCCGCTCGCCACTCCAAGCTGCCTGCCTTCCTGCTTCTCAGCTCTCTGCTATTATCAGCTGTGTGAGGCTGACCTGACCCTGTGCCACAGTGCCACCTGCAGCCACTCGGGAGTCATTGCACCTTCCCTGCCCAGCCGGGAGCTCAACAGCGCCCCTGCTGCTTGCAACTGTGATTACACCACACAGGAAAAGGCTCGGCAGCTCAAAAAGTCATCTGCTATTGGTTTCTGGTTCTATTTGTGGTTGTTATTATTGTTATTTCTTGTTTATAGATACTAGTAAAGAACTGTTATTCCTTTTCCCATACCTTTGCCTGAAAGCCCTTGATTTCAAAATTAAAATAATTCAGAGGGAGGGGAAATCACATTCTCTGTCCTAAGGGAGGGTTCAACCTCTCTTAGCAGACACCTGTCTTTCAAACCAAGACATAAGCTAACATCCCCATGAGGATGGGTGTGTAGCTGGGAGTAGCTAGCCTTTTTATCTCTCTTGCCTGAAGTGGTTTTTCTAGCCATTTACCGCTCTAAATTCCTAATTTTAAGCACTTATGCTAAGCCGGCCTGCCAGGCTTTCTTAAGTATTTGTTTATTCAAGCTTTTGTGCTTAACTGTGCAATAGATCTATGCTAATTACCTGTAATTAATTGCATTAAATACCTGTAATTCATTATGTAAATTAAGCTCCCTGTTTCAAGAGTTAAAATTTAATAGAAATATTACAATAAATGCAATGATAAAAACTGGTACAAACCCACAGAGTACAGCCTGGAACCCTGTTGGTCAGGGTGATGGTCACAGTCCTATCAAGTAGTGATTGCAGTCCTGTTGAAGTGATGGTTGCAGTTGAGAGCAGTGGTCCCGTGGAAGGTGTGGTCCTCCTCTCAATGTGTCCAGTGGTGGTAGTGTCCCAAGTCCCCAAAGCGCCCAGATTATATATGGTCAGATTCAGCAGATTCAGGCAGGAATGTTCAGTACCTCCCCCCAGGGTGGGGAATTTCACAATGGAATTATGTAATCCTATGAGTCATAGGATATTATGGGGAGTCATTGATGGCCTAGGTCATTACAGCTGCCCATTGGGCCCATTGGCAGAGATGACCCCCTTGGGCTGGGTGTAGTTATCATGGCTGAGTCAATTTGTGAAGACAAAGAAACAGTACCCTGCCTTGCAGGGTTTGCCTCTTTCCCTTATCTAACACCCAGCTTGCAGCCTGGGGGGTCGGGTGCGCACTGGGCAGCTGTTGCAAATGACCCACCATTAACAAGTTCATCAAGAATAATGTAGATGGGAGTAGAATACATAGTTTGGGTACACCCCACATTGTAATCCAGGACATGTTTATTCATTTTTTCCTCTATGCTCCATTAAGTGTCTCTACAAATTCCCATCCTACACTTCCAGCCCCAGCCTGCTTTCCCTCTCATTTAACTGATCCTGCAATCCTTTCACCAAATTCTGCAGAGATCCAATCATTTCTCCCTCTGCCCATTGTTGACATACCTCTCCTTTTGGGCAGCAGCTAAAAGCTGCTCCCAAAATTGCACATAAAGCTGCTTTACCGTTCCCCTTTCGTACCTTTTGTTTGCTTAACATTGCATTTATCTGTTTAACTGCAGCCTCAGGGATATACCAATTTCCATTTGCCCATTCCATGCCCAGTGGAGTCAGACAGGCATTATATTATCTCAATTTCTTCAAAATGGGGGAGAGTCAAACACTGACATTTTCTGGACAGTCATGGTTTGCAGCTGCTTGGATCCCTCCCAGCTGATAAAAGCCGAAGGATCACTTCCCAGCACTCCCTGCCTGAAATTCATGGGTAAAGTGATGGTATCCTGCACAGACATCTTCAACTGTGGCATCCTATCCATGGCACCAATAAAAGATATGGCATCCCGTTCTTAAGGGGAAGGGACCACCCAAGATTTGTAGATGCTTGTGGTCGAAAGGAACGACAAAAGTCAGAGGGTCCACAAAAGATTACAAAGTTTTATTAGTAAATTACACACGTCATGGAAATTGGTATAAGTTAGTTCCTTTTTTTCTAGTATAAGCCCACAGCAGAGGGTCTTGGATAAAGGGCTAGCTTGAAAGGGAAGAGAGAGAGACAGATGGATTGAAGAGGGGGAGAGAGAGAGAGAAAGGAAGAAAGACAGAGATCACCAGTCCTGGCTCCTGTGTCGATTCAGCTGATGGGGTGTCCAGGGTTCTAGGATGCATGTGCACCTGGGCTTGGTGGGGGGACCTTTTTATAGATAAGTTTTCCCTGCCTTGGAGAGAAGTTTATAATTTTCTATGCAAATTAGTTATCATGCACAGTCCATTCTTCTAGACCTTTCTGGAAATGGGTTGAAAGGCTTCAGGGGTCTCAGGAGGTCTTGACCCCCCCCCCCCACTGGGTTGGCCTTTGGTCGACCGTCTGTTTTCAGATGAAAAATCATTTGCACCTGGTAGGCTAATACAATGCTTATTCTTCAAAAACCACTGGCCTATGGAACCACACAGTGCTTATTCTGTAGGAAGAACTGGAAAGCAACCAGCCCAGTTGTGCCAACTTTTACCAGTTCAACAGCTATGTGAAGCACGGAATTGACTCCACAACTCAGATGGTTATGAAGTAGGTATGTGTTTATTCCAGCTGGGGTGCATGGGGGGTAGCCCCTCCAAAGACATGCACGCCCTCAGCGGCACTTCACTAAGTTTATATTAGGTTACAGATTACATATGCATAAAGTTAGACAAAGCTCCTTGTCGGGGGTTGAGAATTTCTTCCCATTCCTGTTACCTAGCAACAAATGGTCCGATGTTCAGAGTGATCAAGCCTTTTGTAAAAGACAAAGGCTAGGTTTGGGCAGGGCAAGGTAAGGGAGAGCCGGCCCTGGGAAGTCTCTCTCGTGGTTCGGACGCTGAGGGTAGAGGCTGCTGGCACTTTGGCTTTCCAGCTGCTACCAGAGGAAAATCCAACTGTGCCCTGTTTCTCTTCCCTCCTGGCTGGGTGAGCTTTGATTCAACTTTTTCTCCTCACGGGGAAAGGGCGCGTTTTCCCCCCAGGCTGCGTTCCCTCGTGGCTGCTGCCGGGAGAGTCCGGCTGCCTCTGCTGCCTGCCCCCGCCCTCTGCCGCACGAGACCGCGGCGTCTGCTGCGACTGCAGAAATTCTCGCTGGCCGGAGAGAGAGAGAGAGCGCCCGCTCCTGCTGCCCTGTTCCCTCGCTGCCCTGAGCTGTTTCCTGCTGTGCTGCGTGTTTCTCAGCCCGTCCGCCATTGCAGCTGCCGAACGGTGACCTGACCCTGCGCCACAGCGCCACCTGCAGCCGCTCGGGAGTCATCGCACCTGCCCTGGCCGGCCGGGAGCTCAACAGCGCCCCTGCTGCTTGCAACCGTGATTACACCACACGGGAGAAGGTTCAGCAGCTCATGTTATCTGCTGTTTGGTTTTCTAGTTCTAGTTGTGGTTTGCTATTATTGTTATTGTTTGTTTATAGATACTAGTAAAGAAATGATACTCCTTTTTTCCCATACCTTTGCCTGAAAGCCCTTGATTTACAAAATTAAATAATTCGGAGGGAGGAGGGGAAGGAAAATCACATCCTCTGCTCTAGGGGAGGGTTCAGCCTCTCTTGGCAGACACCTGTCTTTCAAACCAAGACACTCCTATACATATTCAATACCTATCCCCGCTTCATAGTATAATGAGTTCAAAGTTCATTTAAATATGCTCGCGCAAGCGCAGTGTCTTCAGATTAATTGTGGGCGAGGGTCCCGATGATTAATTATGACAGGCGTGCATGCTCCCTTGGTTCTTTGTCCTAGTCCAAGCTTGAGAACCAACTCATACCGGTCCTGGGGTCCAAGGGCAGGATGCTCAGTTACACTTGGTGGTTTCTCTCAATTACTTGGCTCTCCTCTCTTCTTCTTCCCCGGTACCAGGTAGGCACAAATTCATTAAGAAAATAATAAATGGATCGCAGCTGGCATATCTTAGTAAATCATTATACAATCTCTGGCTCTCTAAATCAGTTTAAAAATATTATTATTAGTATTATCTAGCTTCTAGCTCTTTTACATTAGTAATTTCTATTTTACCCTAAATCAGTCCCCCCTTTTCTATAAGATTAGTAAATTCTTTTACTAGTAAATGGCATCTTCTTCTAGCAAGCTTCTGCGATAAGTATCTCTCAATGCCTTACCATGTACATTTGATAAGGTAGTTAAAATAGATAGCCTCTTTAACATCTTACAATTCTAAACAAATAGCAAAACAGATAACACAAGACTAACACCTACCAAAATTAGTAAAACAATTATGGGGTGACATAATGTATTAAGGATACCAGTTGCAGTAGGTGACCATCCAAAAAGCACATCCAACCAGTGGTGATCCGCATCCTGTCTGGCTCTTTGCAAGACTCTGTTTATTTCCTCTGTATCATGGTGAATGGTTCTTTCCACTTTTTTGAGTTTCTTTCAGGATGTTAATTAAGTCTTGGTGCTCTACCAATTGCCTTAGCAGCGTAAGGTTTATCTCAATTGGTGTTGATGATAAGCCATGATACATTGTGTAATTGGATTTTATCAACTGATGAGATACAACTGGTGCCAAATACAAAAAGTCACACCCAATGATCTTCACAAAATCACAAACAAAAAAAATTAGAACGATTCCTAACATATGGGGTGTGAAGCTCCCAGTCTATGCTCAAATGATGGCTAACTTGTTGTACCACCTTTAAAATGAAACGTGGTCCTTTATCTGAGGACATTGTGGCTTCTAGGGAGATTTGGCCGTCTGGAATTAGAGCCCCTTCAGTTGTCACCTCACCTTTCACTGCTTCTTTTGCCTCTCTGTCTGCCAGATCATTTCCTTCTTCCAATTCTGAGCTCACTTTCTGGTGTGCCTTAATGTGCATGATTGCTACTTTCTCGGGTAGCTGGACTGCTTCCAACAGCCAGGTTATCTCTTCTGCATGTTTGATGTTCTTTCCTTGTGAGTTCAACAGTCCCCTTTCTTTCCAAATGGCTCCATGTGCATGTACAACTCCAAATGCATACTTTGAGTCTGTATAAATGTTTATCTTTTTCCCTTTGGCTATTTCCAAAGCACAGGTCAAAGCAATTATTTCAGCTTTCCGGGCAAAAGTGTTTATTGGTAGGGGTCCAGATTCTATTACCTTTTTGCTGGTGGTGACTGCATGTTGCTTTCCACTGATGACGTAGCTGCTTCCATCGGTAAACCAGGTCTCTGCATCATCCAAAGGTGTATCCTTCAGGTCTGGACGGCTGGAGTATGTGGCTTCAATAGTTTCCAGGCAGTCGTGGTGCACCTGCTCCCCGTTGTTTCCGCTGAGGAAAGAAGCTGGGTTGACAATGTTAGTGACCACTATTTCCACATCGTCCTGTTCCGCCATGACAGCTTGGTATTTCAGGAACCTCTGTGGGGAAAGCCAGTGTCCGCCTTTCACTTCCAGCACTGCAGACACTGTATGGGACACTAACACAGTCATTTTCTGGCCCAAGGTGAACTTGCGTGCCTCTTGGATGTTTAGCACGACTGCTGCTGCAGCCCGGAGGCATCCTGGCCATCCTTTGGCTGCTGCATCTAGTTGCTTAGACAGATAAGCAACTGCCCGTCGATATGGGCCCAGGTCTTGTGCTAGTATTCCCAAGGCAATCCCCTGCTTCTCATGAAAAAACAGAAAAAATGGTTTACTCACATCTGGAAGTCCCAGAGCTGGAGCTGACATCAGGGCATTCTTCAGTTGTTTGAAGGCCCTCATGGCCTCTTTTGTCCACTGAAGATCTCTGCTTTCCTTTTTGATGAGCTCATACAAAGGTTTTACAAGGACCCCATAACTAAGGATCCAAAGCCTATACCATCCCGTCAGCCCCAGGAAAGTCCTTAGTTCCTTTACAGTTTGGGGTTTCGGTGTTTGGCAAATGGCTTCTTTCCGATCTTGTCCCAAAGTTCGCTGCTCAGCACTGATTTCATAACCCAAAATAAATTACTTTTGGTTTTACTACTTGAGCTTTTTTCTTGGACACCCTGTACCCTTGGAGCCCCAAGAAATTTAGTAAACTTACTGTCCAGAGTACACAGGCTTCTTCTGTCCAGGTAGCTATTAAGATGTCATCAACGTATTGCAATAGCTTCCCTTCTTCAGAGGGGGCTACCCAGGATTCCAGGTCTTTTGATAGTTGATCCCCGAATAGGGTGGGACTGTTCTTAAATCCTTGAGGCAACACCGTCCAAGTGAGCTGAGTTTTGCGTCCGCTTTTGGGATTTTCCCACTCGAACGCGAATATTTTCTGGCTGGCCTTGTGGAGAGGGAGGCAAAAGAAGGCATCTTTCAAATCTAAAACAGTAAACCCGGTTAGTTCAGGTGTTAGCTCAGTTAGTAGCGTGTAGGGATTTGACACCACAGGATAGAGGTCCTCAGTTATTTTGTTTACTGCCCTTAAATCCTGTACCACCCGATATGACCCATCAGGTTTGCAGACTGGTAAAATGGGGGTGTTAAAATCAGATTTGCACTCTCTCAATAGTCCTAGCTGTAAAAAGTTTTCAATCACTGGGCTAATCCCTTCCTTGTCTTCTTTCTTAAGGGGGTATTGTTTAACCCTGACTGGTTGTTTCCCTTCCTTCAATTTAATTTGTATCGGAGGTGCATTTTTAGCTCTTCCAGGTACGTTTGTTGCCCATACCCCAGGGAATACTTGATTCATAATTTCCTCACTAATTTCTCCCTCAGCCTCTGTGGTTGTTAGCATTAAACTTAGTATTTCAACATATTGTTGGTCATTTACCTCCAGAGTAATTTCCCCATCTTTAAATGAAATGGTTGCTTGTAACTGTTCCAATAGATCTCTGCCCAAAAGGGCTTTTGGAGATCTGCGCATGTACAAAAACTTGTGAATACTCCACTGCTTTCCCAGTTTATACTTTAAAGGTTTGCAAAAATATGCTTTTTCAGATTGACCAGTTGCCCCTTGAACCATGATATAATCATCCCCCACCGGCATTAAAGCTTTATTTAAAACCAAATATGTTGCCCCCGTGTCCACCAAAAATTCTATTTATTTTTCTTTTTCCCCTAGCTTCATTATAACCAGTGGATCTGCTAGGGTGGAGTCCTCTGGTCTTCTTCAGTCTTCTTTCATGTGTGCAATGACTCCTCCTCGGCCTCTTCTTCTTTGCTGATTGTTCTATTTTCCTTCTTTTTTTTAAAAAAAACAACATTAATTATAATAGTGTGTTATATTCTAAAAACCCATGTGGAGGCCATCTAAATCTGTCATTTAGCCTGTACAAAGGCCACTACTAAGTTAAAAATTTAATAAGAGTTCTTTTATCTTTTATACTTCTACTCTCTGTAATTTTCTTCCAATGTGGTAAAACACAGCCAAGTGGAGTTGTTTTAGGAACTTCTCTGCTTTGCCCAGTTCCCATCTTATCTGTTTCTTTCTCTTGGTTCAATCTCTTTTCTAAGCAAAACTCTTTTCACACTGACTTGCTGGATTTTTTGTTTTTTCTGCTTTTTTCTCTTTTTTTTTTTTCAATTTTTTTTTTCTCTTGCACTAACCAGGTTTCAAAAACTAAATGACTCTTTCCTCACACTAAGGCAATAACAGCTGCTTCTGACCACTCTGTCACAGCACTCACACAATGCCTAAACCTTACAGTAATGATTTTTACACTCAAAACAGAAAGGTATTTTTGGCATCAGACAAGCATCTCATTTATTTCACTCAAAGACAAGCTGGTATGAGAGAGAGGGAGAAAAATAAATCAAGATTAATTACTGAGAGGGAGGAAGGGGAAAGAAAAGGAAAAAAAATAAAGGCAACCACTCTTTGTATGGTCCTATGTTCACTAAGTAAATTAACTCAATAGTCTACAATTCTGCTGCTAAAAAGAACTTAGTAATTTTGTCCACACAAAACTTTTATAATGCACCAACCTATTCTCTTTACAACCTGCGCCGTTACTCTCTGACAGGTCAATAACAGATAGTATCTCTTAACTCCACAAGCTTGCAAACCCACTAATCAAACTGTGGGACAGCTATGTTCTTTTGATGTAGTCACCGAAAAAAAAATATCTCTAACTGTCCACGGTAAAAAGTTTCTCTTTATTTAATTACCACCACAATTTCAAACAACTGCATACACTCACTCACCCTAACACAACAATAAACACGTAATACAACACAAAAAGCGCTTCTACGACCACAACAGCAAAGTACAACAAAAATTCCAAAAACCCACACTCATACACCAAAGCTAATAAACCACAACCATACCCATATTCACTTCTATTAAACCACTTGCCTCACACTTAATCAATTCCTCATTTGCTCGTGCAGACTAATCTGCACCCCACACATACACAACACCGGTGTTAACAATACTTCAAACTAGTTCTCTTTCAAACTAGTTTCCTTAGGGATCCACTCGACCCACCACCAGGATCGCTCGCGGCCGCTCTATCGGACAGCGAATCCCCCCCTTGCCAGCTAAGGACGACGAATTACTTCGCCGGTCTCCCTTAGCCAGCCCTAACCAGTCGCTTGCAAGCTCACCACTCAGGGACAACGCTGCGCACAGGACGTCTCTCTGTGTCTTACCAGCAGCCCTAGCCATGCGTATACGCTTTACAGGCTTCCCTATACCCAAAACACATACCGTTTCTCCGCTGTAGCAGGTGGTCGTTGTTTGCCCCCGCAGTGAGCGGCCAAGGAGCGGAGGTCCTCCAGGAAAATCCCGGGGCGCGCCTAGGATGTCAGCCCCTCAGTCAATCCTGCAGCCAGGCAAATCTTGTCCCATCTGGGGTGCCAAATGAAGCACGGAATTGACTCCACAACTCAGATAGTTATGAAGTAGGTATGTGTTTATTCCATCTGGGGTGCATGGGGGGTAGCCCCTACAAAGACATGCACGCCCTCAGCGGCACTTCACTAAGTTTATATTAGGTTACAGATTACATATGCATAAAGTTAGACAAAGCTCCTATACATATTCAATACCTATCCCCGCTTTGTATTATAATGAGTTCAAAGTTCATTTAAATATGCTCACGCAAGCGCAGTGTCTTCAGATTAATTGTGGGCAAGGGTCCCGATGATTAATTATGACAGGCGCGCATGCTCCCCTGGTTCTTGGTCCTAGTCCAAGCTTGAGAACCAACTCGTACCAGTCCTGGGGTCCAAGGGCAGGGTGCTCGGTTACACTTGGTGGTTTCTCTCAATTACTTGGCTCTCCTCTCTTCTTCTTCCCCGGTACCAGGTAGGCACAAATTCATTAAGAAAATAATAAATGGATCGCAGCTGGCATATCTTAGTAAATCATTATACAATCTCTGGCTCTCTAAATCAGTTTAAAAATATTATTATTACTATTATCTAGCTTCTAGCTCTTTTACATTAGTAATTTCTATTTTACCCTAAATCATATGACTTTGGGGTCACCAACCACCAGAGATCACCAAAGAGACCCCCAGGAAAGAAGAACGCATGTGTAAAGGGGAGGGAACATATGTAATGATTTTGGGGAAATTATTATAATATATATGTTTATTCTGGGAAAATCAATGAATATATATGTAAAAGATAGTATAGAAACAGGAACTTTTTCTGTACTGAGCATGCACGACATTTTGGAGAAAATATCTCCTCATGCATCTGGCTGAATAAAGAATGCCTGCTTCTTAATGCTACATTGGTGTTAAGGAGTTTTTTTATTTTTACTAATTTTTGGTAAAAAGTCCATACCTGCTTCTTAACCTCACTCCTGCACTGTACTGTGTTGCGCTTATCTCCAGGAGCCAGAATAGGGATGTTTGTCCCAGAAAAGTGCTGCCCTACCTCTGTATGGCCCCTTCTCTAGCCACATCCTGTTCTTTCTCACAGCATGTTATTGCCAACAATCATTGATTGGCTCCACAGCCATCTGGCTATTGGTGTTTGTGATATACACATTAGCCCTTATCTTCTGGGATTCCACAACATCCTTCTTTCTGGTTCTGCCATGCCAGCATCTTGGCTACATACACTGCATACAGCAAACATCACTCTGAACTATTGTGGAGAGAAAACCATCACACCCTTAGAAGCAAAGTGCACTAATTACATGTAGATGAAAACTGTAATACTGCAAGAAAGCCAACTTTACAAACAAAGGATGAATTACATCTTTCTCTGCCACTCTCTCCAGTGGGAAATACTTGAAACAGAAAATCTTCAGGCATACAAGAGCTTCATAATCTTAAACCAGATTTGGGCTTGTACTTAATGGTCAGTGAGCTCGGGCTGTTATCTAGTAGGCAGTGGAGGATGAAGTGGGTGAACACAGAGTTCACTGCTGCAAAACTCATCCAGCAACCACCTGCCCCCAAAGCTCAAGAGGGAAAGAAAATTACATGGGCGCATTCCTACTCCTACACTGCACATGCCAGAGCACCAGGCAGAGCAACACTGCCAGGGCCCAGCAAAATCTTCACCACAGCCAATCGGGTGCTCATGTGGAGGGGCTGGAAGAGACCCTCTAGGAGAGCAGGGTGAAGCCTCCGATAATGCACCATGGCTAGCTCTGCACTGCATCCTTGCCCGCCTTGGGTGATTTAGGGTAAAATAGAAATTACTAATGTAAAAGAACTAGAAGCTGGATAATAGTAATAATAATATTTTGAACTAATTTAGAGAGCCAGAGATTGGATAATGATTTACTAAGATATGCCTGCTGCGATCCATTTATTATTCACGTAATGAATTTGTGCCTACCTGGTATCGGGGAGGATGGAGAGAGGAGAGCCAAATAATTGAGAGAAACCACCAAGTGTAACCGAGCATCCCGCCCTTGGACCCCAGGACCGGTACGAGTTGGTTCTCAGGCTTGGACTAGGACCAAGGACCAAGGGAGCATGCGCAAGGGAACAGGGTGAACAGTTCATCGTGATGAAGAGTATGGAGCATTGAAGTTGTAGGGTCCGGAGGGGTCCGGCCGCCTTAGTCCCAATGGCTTCCGGGGCTTCGGGAGACCTCGGAGGCCTCACCTGGGCCCAAGCTCTCAGCCCTCCCAGCTGTTCAGCTCTGTCCCAGAGGCGGCTACGGTCAGCCTCAGTGTTCCCAGGCTCGCTCCTTGGAGCGGCAGGGACCACGCGGCGGAGGCGGGTGCCTGCCGGGCAGGAACGCCGTGGAGTCGCTGGTCGCTTCCCGTGATAAAGAGAGTACGACGAGCTGAGAGTCACCAGTGCGCAGTTTATTAAAGGAGAAGCGGTGCGGGGGAGGCACACTGGGGGCTCTCGGGTGGGGCGGTCCACGCAGCTACCGGGTGCAGAGCACGGCGGGGCTGGGGTCGCGGCCACACCACACCGAGAGAACAAAGGGAGGGGGTTTTTTAGGGGGAGGTACGGGGTTTCCTGGGGAGGGACAACAGGGGCGGAGCCAACGGGGCTCCGGGACAACATGAGGGACAAGCGGGGGAGCAAATGAAATATAACTAGGGAGGGGATTACAAACAACTCATGGGGGAAGCCCGGCAACAGAACATTCTAGTGAGGGCAAGCAGCAGGGGCGGTGATAGGGGCGGGGAAGCGAACTTTAAACCAATAAACTTAGGAAAAACTTTCCAGGGGAGGGGGAGTACGGCTCATGGCCCGGCCTCCTCCGAGCCCCAGGATATGGCATCTTCAGTGGTTTCTGCATGGATGGCATTGGCCGATGGTCCTGGGGACTCGGGATCCGCGGCATCGGGCCGCCGTACCTCTACAGAGCATGTCATAATTAATCATCAGGACCCTTGCCCACAATTACTCTGAAGACACTGCGCTTGCGCGGGCATATTTAAATGAACTTTGAACTCGTAATACAAAGCGGGGATAGGTAATGAATATGTATAGGAGCTTTGTCTAACTTTATGCATATGTAATCTGTAACCTAATATAAACCTAGTGAAGTGCTGCTGAGGGTGTGCATGCCTTTGGAGGGGCTACCCCCCCATGCACCCCAGCTGGAATAAACACATACCTACTTCATAACTATCTGAGTTGTGGAGTCAATTCCGTGCTTCATGGGGATGGGGCTCATGGCACTCTCCCCGCCTGGCGCACTCCCACTAGGGTGTGGGCTGGGCAGGCGAGGAGTCCCTAGGCGGGTGCGAGGCAGCCAGTCCTGACCTCAGGTGGGCCTTGGCTGGGGCCACCTCCTGAAACCCTGCACCGTGACAGCTGCACCCCTAGCCCAGTCCCACAGTTACCCGCTGGAGCTTTTCCTCCAAGGCAGCCCCACCACCTCGAGCCTCCCACCAATGTCCCAGCTGCCCCCATGTGGAGTCACCCTACTGGGGGAGCTGACAGCAGTTGGAAGGAGGGGGTGCTCTGGGAGTGGGGCCAAGACAGGCCCACCCTGTGGCAGGACATACCCCCTCTCCCTCTATCACATGGCTGGTGCATAAAGATAAACTCAGGTTGGGTCAAAAGCCCATCAAGGGGTTATCTCTTGGTGCCTCAGAGTCTGGAGCCTCCAACCAAGAATCCACATCTTGGTGGGGAGAGAAGATATGAAAAGAGATGAAAAGAATAAGTACGTGATTGAAAGACACACTTTTACACTATAAAAGACACACGAAATATCACACAGGCAGAAGCCTCCTACACACACTCTGGAAATGTGCAAGAACTTCTCCCCAGAGTCTGGATGCAGGCTCTGCTGGTTACTTTCCTGGGAATTGAGTGAAAGGATTCCAAGATATACTTCAGCACCAAATTGGCATTGGTAAGACACATTGGTTTCCTAAGTTATATTATTTCTTGATAGCTGTAATAATAGGTACCTTTTCGCGCGCTGAATTCTCTCTACTAGTAGTTACTTTCTTTTATTTTATTCCTGTGTAGTATGGAGTTTTGTCCTAAGTCTTATGTGTGTTATTTTCTGTGTCTAATAAATGATAATTTATGTCATATTAGACCTATTAGGCCATTATTAAAGAACTTGTGAACGAGACCAGGTCTTGGGGTGCTGGCCACCCCGATAAGAGCTACTGCCTGCTGCCAAAGCCTAGGCAAAAGGCAGAGATTTATCTAAGCTCCTGTCTCCATTCGTAACACACCCCCACCCAGCCTCCCAGTCCTGCACTTGGGTCATGACAACCCCAACGCAGCACCATGGGTTGGGGGCAGAGTGGCTGGAAAGCTGCCTGGCAGAAAAGGACCTGGGGATGCTGGTCAACAGCCAGCTGAATATGAGCCAGCAGTGTGCCCAGGTGGCCAAGAAGGCCAATGGCATCCTGGCCTGTATCAGAAATAGTGTGGCCAGCAGGACAAGGGAAGTGATTGTGTCTCTGTACTCGGCACTGGTGAGGCCACACCTCAAACTCTGTGTTCAGTTCTGGGCCCCTCACTCCAAGAAAAACATTGAGGGGCTGGTCAGAGAAGGGCAATGGAGCTGGAGAAGGGTCTGGAGCACAAGTTCTATGAGGAGCGGCTGAGGGAGCTGGGGTTGTTTAGTCTGGAGAAAAGAAGGCTCAGGAGAGATCTTATCCCTCTCTACAACTACCTGAAAGGGAGGTTAGCATCTTCTTCCAGGTAACAAGCTATAGGAAGAGAGGAAATGGCCTCAAGTTATGCCAGAAGAGATTTAGATTGGATATTAAGGAAAATGTCTTCACAGAAAGGGTTGTCAAGCACTGGAACAGGCTACCCAGGGCAGTGGTGGAGTCATCATCCCTTGAGGGATTTAAAAGACATGTGGATGTGGTACATGGGGACATGGTTTAGTGGTTAACACGGCAGTGCTGGGTTAGCAGTTGGACTTGATCTTAGAGGTCTTTTCCACCCTAAATATTTCTATGACCCAGCCCAGCAGGACCCACTTTCCTAGCTTTAAATTCTTCAAACACATATAACACAAAATAATAATACTAAGAGAAAACCCAGTTCAACTCACTAGATGCAGCGAATGGTTTTACCAAAGTGGCTTTAAATGCTCTAATTGTTTTGAAATAATTTAATTTCCCCCCACACACAATAGTTTTAAAGAAAGTCTTGAATCAGTAAAATTATCTGACGGGATTTCATTTTTTGATGGAATTGTATGTTTCATGCATATCATAAGGCAAATTATAAATAAAGGTGTATAAAACTCAATCAAATAGGCTTAAATTTTAATTTTTAAGTTAAAGAGTAAAAATTTAAATGTTAATAGCTTGTATATCACTGCCTATAGAAATTCATATAAAAGCTGTGCTCAGAAAATATGTCATAAAAATGCATCTTCTGAGTCAAATCCTTTAAACAAATATCAAGGAACCACCTTTCTTTAGCAATAAAGTACAAATGCATGAGACTTAGATGGGTTATTTAAATCACTTTATTTCAGGCAGTTTCACAGAATTTGAAATGATTACTGAAATAATCAGCATGAGAAACATTGCTGAAGCATCATGTTTGTTACAACACATGCAAAAATGGTTGAGGATTTTTCACTTAACCTTTTCAATTTCCAGAAATGTCTACTGGGATCTGTCTTTAGCAACTTCTCTGGATTACCAAAGGGACACCATAACACTATGCTTGCCTGAGTTTTGGCACTTTTTCCCTGGCAGACTAAATCCTGTGTCTCACGTATGGGACTTGCTGCTAAGCGCACTGTTCCCACCAGGTTAGACCTTGGCAGAGAGCTCATGAGAATGGAGAGATCCCCATGTACCTAAAGCAGGTGAGCCTCTTGCAATGACGTTCTCCTCAGCTTCTGATACTCCTGTCCTGTCACCATCACCTCTGATGGCACTGGTAAGGCCAGCTTTCAAGTTTCACTTATTATCAGCAGACTAAGTTTAAGATCCTCTGTAGTAACAGTAAGAAAACTAACAAAGTGCTGCACATCACATTCCTTTTACCCATTTCCAGAGCACAGGTGAGATGCCAGCACTTCTCTACCACACTTCTACCAACCAGCTGCTACATTAAGACAGGGGCAGTCAGGAGTGCAAGCACCCACAGCTCCCAGAAAGTGGTGGTGGGGTCACTCCCCAACTACCCCCTGCCCCACACCACCGCCCTCTGCCTCACAGCCCCCTCACATTTCTGCCCTATGCCCATGTTCCTGTCCCATAACCCACACATCCCAACTTCGTGTGCCTCACAACGGCCCCCGCCTTTCTCAGGTTCTCATGTCCCTAGTCTAGTCTAGTCTAGTCTAGTCCCGCCCCGCCACCACTCTCCGCCTTTTCCGCTCGCCGAGGGACATTTCAAGGGCACATACCTATAAAAATATGTATCTATTCCCTCATAACTCAAAGGTGCGGCAGGAGGAAGGCGCCAGGACGCTTGAGAAGACCGGCGGGGGAAGCACTTCCGGGCCTCGCGCCTGCCTCTCCCTGCCTCCTGGGCGCGGCCTCGTCGTAAAAAGAGGCGGAGCGAGCAGCCACCATTTTGTGGAGAAAGCGCGGGGCTGGTACTTGTCTTCTGTCTGCTTTAGCTTTCCCCGAAGGAGTTGTCGCCGCCATTGTCATGTTCTCCGCCCGCGTGGCTGCCTCTCTCGCCCGCTCCCTGCCGCGGCAGGCCGGCCTGGTGAGCGCGCTCTCCCCTTCCTGCAGTGAGCGGAGGTGGTGGGTGGGAGGCGGCCGCCGCCGCCATCTTGGGGGCCGCGGTGACATTGAGAGGCTGCGGCCTCCCGCTCTCGGGAGTTTGGGGTGGAGGGCTCACCTTAGCGCTGGGTGTCAGCGGGACCAGACCTACTGCTGAGAGAGCGAGGTTGCCCTCACTTGGGGGGGGGGGAAGAGGGATGTCTAGGGGACGGCCTGTCCTTCCCCTGTGATGTGGCTTGACAGTGTTGGGGTTCAGGTTAATGTCTGAAAGCTGCCAGATCTCAGTCAAGGTGAGGAATTTGTCCTGCAAAGCTTTGCCAGGTAGTGTTTTTTTTCCCCTCGTGTTGGTGGGGAGAACGAGGATGTGAAGATCTGTCCCGACCCGTTCCCGCTGGTGTCCCTTGTGAAGGTGAACGGAGGAGAGGCCTGCCCAGGCATTTAGAGAAATAGCATTAACGGTGCCTGGATCTGCACTGGGAGCTTTATTTAAGACATAGGATTATAATATTTTATTGTATTCATTATCACAATTGGGGTTTTTTTTTGTGGTGTTTTTAGGTTTGTTTTTTGTCGTTGTTGTTTTTGCCGTTTATGTTCTAGTCATACCAGAAATTTTGCAGATTTTTTTTTTTTTAAGGAAGACCAGCCCTTAGAAGACACAATATTATTTCTCCCTTGTGGAGAAACAGGAGGGTTGTGGTGATTTCTTTCTGCCCCTAGCATTTGATGTTCAGCAGAAAGGTGGCAAGTGAGAGGAGGTGTTGCTTTGGGATCTGCTGCGGTACTGTGGTGGTGACAGCAGTGCAATGCAGAAAAATGCAGCGAATAATTTAGAGCTAAGTCTTTTACTATATGTCCTTGCTTGGTAGTGCTGGACTTGGTTCCATAACTAAAACTTGTGAATGGAGTGCTGTGGAGCTAAACTCAAAACTGAGACACATTAAATGATCAAAAATGTCACTGTGTTATCTCTCAACCTTTTTTTTTTTTTTTTAAATGAATGAGGAAATTTCAGTATTACTGAAACAATTACTTGTTTTAGATTTCCAGAAACACCCTGGGTGCAGCGCTTGTTGCTACAAGAAACCTCCATGCCTCCAAAACATGCTTTCAGAAAACTGGTGAGTGAGAAGGGTCTTCATATAACTGTGTGGTTTAAGAACTTGCTCTATCAGACAAAAGGGAATTTCAATATGGTGTGTGTGTCAGTCGACAGAATGCTTGCGGACATTTATGTACTGACAGTATTTAACTGAACTTTTGCATGGTCATATCCAGCAGACTTCACTTTATTGACTATTTAGATTATGCCCAAACCAAGGAGTGGTCACATGCCAGCTTACATAGTTTACCTGCTTTGTGAGGATTCCATTCAGAATTATCTTATTCTGATATTCAGAAGTCTTGCAGAATTATTAAAAAAAACCAAAAAACCCTCAAATTCTAGTTTTCTGTCTTGTTTGTAACAGTATGAAGGAACAGATGTCTTTCCTAGGCCTGCCAGTGTTTTGTCCTTGAGCACAACTTTTTTGCTGCCAGCATTTTGGTGTTTAGAGAAAACAGTGGCACTGCATAACTATGTTTTTGATAGTGGTTCATATACAATTTTCAAAGCGGCTCGGGGTTATTAAAGGTATTAGGAAATAGAAATTTCACAATTTCATTTACTGTTTCCTTGTTGAGGAAATAAAGGGTTGTTGGAGGTACACTGCCAAACAAATTTGAGGAATATGGAGAATACATTTTTACAGCTTATATTGAACAACTTGCTTCTTAAATGTATCAAGCTCCTTTAAATATATCTGGATCTTGGATTACAAATCACAGGGAGTTTTGATGCTTCTAGTCTAAGTAACCACTCTGCAAGTGGAGTGAGAATGTCTGTTATGAGCCTAAGACTAATTATTTAATTTCTTTCTAAGGGGAGAGATTGCTAATAGTGTAAGACATAATGAAGGAAGCTGGTAACTAAACAGTCATCAATGTTTTAATTGAAGCTGTCTTGTAATGAGGTGTTGAAGCTGCTTTTATTAGCTGGGAATACAGAAGCTGTTATTTATCTTATGCATCTAGCATGTTGCTTGCTAGACCTCATGGCACACCAGAGAGGGCCCCTTGGCCTGTGAATTCAAGACAAACTTACTGAATTTATATCTTGCCTTAATGTGCTATGTCTGGTGTGAAATGTCTCTTTCCAGGTACTGCTGAGGTATCCTCTATTCTTGAGGAACGTATTTTGGGAGCTGACACCTCTGCTGAACTTGAGGAGACTGGCCGTGTGCTCTCAATTGGTGATGGTATTGCCCGTGTCTATGGCCTAAGAAATGTCCAAGCAGAAGAAATGGTTGAATTCTCTTCTGGACTGAAGGTAAGCTTTCACTAAAGCAGTTTGTTTGGCCTAGAAATATATTTTAAAAAAATTAAGACATTTAAAAGAGAATAAGACTGTTCTTGGAGGTACCCGTATGAACCTCTTGCAAATGTCATTTCAACTTTAATAAGTAGTAACTAGTTGAAATAATACTACAAAAAGCAAATATTCTTTGAATTCATAACACTTTGCTTTCAGTATCTGGTTTTTGGCTAACATTTGAATTTTATGTGTCTTCATCTAGGAAGCAGAAGAACTAATCTGCTATTTGGATTTTGTTTTCTTTGCTTTCATGCTGGCTTTTTGTTTGCTGTTGAATAATAGCCTCATTCTATATTAGAATTAAAAATCTGTCTGACTGTTCTGAGAGTACTGCAACAGCTCTTCCAGTATTTTTAATGACCTAACTTGCTTTGGTCAGAGAATAAGCTAGTGCTTTTCCCTCATACAATTCCTAGGCAAGAGATAAATGTTATATTTAAATCCTGCTTATCCTTTCTGTTCTTTTTAGAGAGATAAATGACAATGCTAGACTGCTGCAGTATAATTATATGGTAAGTTGAAGGCTTAGGCAGCAGGCAGGTTCTCTCACCAATATGGAAATAGATGCATTGTTCATAAAAGGAGAACATTGACTATTGTTACAAATAAGATTGAGGTAGATTATGTTGCATACTCTACACTGTAGAATGATCACATTGGTATTAAACTGTGATAGTTTTTGTAGATGTTGGTATGGGTTTTCTCAGGATAATGTTACCTTTGTCCTAGGGTATGTCCTTGAATTTGGAGCCCGACAACGTTGGTGTTGTTGTGTTTGGTAATGACAGACTGATCAAGGAGGGGGACATTGTGAAGAGGACTGGTGCCATTGTGGATGTTCCAGTTGGGGAAGAGCTGCTGGGCCGTGTTGTAGATGCCCTGGGTAATCCAATTGATGGGAAGGTTAGTGTAACTAGATGCTTACTACCTCTGCTTGTCTGTGATACAGACTGCAACAGTTTCTTTCCTCTTTTTAAGGGTTCTATTGCATCTAAGACACGTAGGAGAGTTGGCTTAAAGGCCCCTGGGATCATTCCCAGAATCTCTGTGCGTGAACCTATGCAGACTGGGATTAAGGCTGTAGACAGCTTGGTACCAATTGGTCGTGGCCAGCGTGAACTAATAATTGGTGACAGGCAGACGGGGTAAGTTAAATGCCCAAGACCAAAAATGTTTCCTTAAACAGAGACTTGAGTTCAGTGTGCACCAATTTACAGAACTGAACAAAAAACTGTGTAGAGGTTGGGAGAACTGCAGGCAGCCTAATTTATCAACCTCTGTGTTACCCAGGAAAACTTCAATTGCAATAGACACAATAATCAACCAGAAACGTTTTAATGATGGGACAGATGAGAAGAAGAAGCTGTACTGTATCTATGTTGCAATTGGCCAGAAGAGATCTACTGTTGCTCAGCTGGTGAAGAGGCTCACTGATGCAGGTACAGATTTTTCAAGATTGTTGAGCCTGGTAACTAGTGACATCCTGTTCTCATTATAACGCTGAATACTGCTGTGACCTCTCCTAGCTGCAAGTATAGACAGAATTTTTTTTTATTAAATGAATGAACTATTTTTGTGGACAATAAATCTTTCTAGGTATCTGGGGGGAAAACAACCCCTAATTTTTGCAACATCACATTAGAAGACTATTTTGAGGTCCCAAAACTGCTGAATTTCTTCTGGAAAAGTCAGCCTATTTTTTTTCCTAGCAGAGCTGAGAGCTTTCTCTTGGCAGGCCTGGTGACAAGCTATGGCCTACAAGTATTTATATAGACTTGATGTGTTTCATATGCATGTAAGTGTGAATGACAGTTACAAATTTAAGTGGAGAGACTTTACTGCCCAAACATAAGGGATTAAATGATAGCATCTTTTCAGAAACAGCAATCTTATTGACCAAGGTTGTATATGTAACAGAGCTTGCAAGAGAATCAGGTACCTTACCTCTTGCCTGCTAGTCAAGCAGAGTCATAACTAGCAGGAAAAAAACCCCCACGTTTTAGGAAAATAATTTGTTTGGGACTGTGAAACAAAGGATAATATTGCCTTGCAGTAGCCAGGAAACCATGGACTTTTAGGCTGAGTTACTTCTAGAATGTGTGTCTTGGTTAAAGTTTAAACTTAATTTTAAATGAGAAAGGAGCCTGCAAGTGTTAGCCATCTGTGAATTCGCTCTTGAAGTTAGTTGAGCTAATAGGTGTGTTAATCTAGTACAGTGGGCTTTCCTGTAACAATGTAGTGATGCTGCCTGGGCTTGCTTTGGCAACTTAGTACTTCACATGTGTGTTGTATTTGCTGATTACAGGCACGATGAGGTAATATACTCAGTGGTGTGTTGCTCCAATTCTTTCCAGATGCCATGAAGTACACTATTGTGGTGTCTGCCACAGCATCTGATGCAGCACCCCTTCAGTATCTGGCTCCCTATTCAGGCTGCTCCATGGGGGAATACTTCAGAGACAATGGAAAACACGCGTTAATCATCTATGATGACTTGTCCAAGCAGGTCAGGAAACGTTTATAGGCCTCATAGTCTAACATTGGTGTTTGTAGCTGTAAGATCACCTCAAGTTTAGAAATCCAAAATGTTAAATGAGCTACTGAGGTCTGAAAGCTTTCTTTATACCACACAGGCTGTTGCCTATCGTCAGATGTCTCTGCTGCTGCGTCGTCCACCTGGCCGTGAAGCCTACCCAGGTGATGTGTTCTACCTCCACTCTCGCCTGCTGGAGAGAGCAGCCAAAATGAATGACTCCTTTGGAGGCGGCTCTCTGACTGCCTTGCCTGTCATTGAAACTCAGGCTGGTGATGTATCTGCTTACATTCCAACCAATGTCATCTCCATCACTGATGGACAGGTAGGACTTTTTGCATCCCAGTGCACATCTGTGTTATTTACTGGCAGGTCTCTGGGGAGGCTTGCAAGCTTCTGACCAAGATAATAAAACAATTATCTCCTACAGATTTTCTTGGAAACTGAGTTGTTCTACAAAGGTATCCGTCCAGCCATCAATGTTGGTCTGTCTGTGTCCCGTGTAGGTTCTGCTGCTCAGACCCGGGCTATGAAGCAGGTAAGCATGAAACTGCTGCTCCTCTTTCTAGAGATGAGTAGTGTGTAGGCTTTCCAACCCATTTCACTCTAAAGAGCTGTGAATAGAGAGGGAATAAAGCTTTGGATCTCTTAGTGTTATGAAACTATAAAAGAACAAACTTTGGGAATCTCTTTAATATTTCCATTACCTGTTGAGTGAGGTGGGGGAGAAAGGAAAATAGTATCTACATAAAGATGTAGGATTAAGTTTTAGTATGGTGAGCTGGGTACTGATCTAACTAGAAATAGAGAATGCTTTCTTAACCCTGTGCATTTAGACCATATATGGAATTAGAGGTTTGAAATCAATGGTCCCTGTTTTAGGGAAGCATGCTTATATTAAAAGGTGGGATATTTGGAAATGCATATAATCATCTGTCAGAATCTTGGGATTCACTTTTCTGGTATGGAAAGCAAAGCTAACTTGTGATAACTGTCACCTGAAGATAACCTGTGAACTCCTAGATAGGTTTAAAAGGTGATCAAACTCAGTCTGACCTGTATCTTCTTGTAGGTGGCAGGTACCATGAAGCTGGAATTGGCTCAGTATCGTGAAGTAGCTGCCTTTGCCCAGTTTGGCTCTGATCTGGATGCTGCTACACAACAGCTGCTGAACCGTGGCGTACGTCTGACAGAGCTTCTCAAACAAGGACAGTATGGTGAGTGTCTTGAATTTAAAAAGTCTGCATTTCACGTTAGTCTCTTGTGCTAACAAGATTGTATTTACCATGTGCACAGAATGGACACGGTAAATGCTGCCACAAAGACCAGACTTGCTTGAACCATGTTGTATATGTGCAGTTGATCTTCAAAGAAAGGACTGCATAGTACTTATGTGAGAGTTAGCAGTAGTATGAGTGCTCTCTTTTCTGCAGTTCCCATGGCTATTGAGGAACAGGTTGCAGTCATCTATGCTGGTGTAAGAGGTCACTTGGACAAGCTGGAGCCCAGCAAAATTACTAAATTTGAGAGTGCTTTCCTAGCTCATGTACTGAGCCAGCACCAGGCCCTCCTCTCCACTATCAGGTATGATGATTTATCTTGCTTTATCCCAAGGGTATTGACTTGATGGCTGGAGTGCAGGTAATGGTCACTGAACTGTTAATTTAGTGTATCCCAGAACATCAGGTCTTAAACTGCCTGTACCAGAACTGGAAATTAAATCAGCCTTCCAGCTGTCCAGAGCTCAGCTTCATGACTTTAGTTCTTAGGAAATCCAGTTGATGCTTAAAATGGAGAAGGGGTGTTATGTTAGTGGTACAAATTCATGCATCAAAGAGAAATGTTTTAATTCATCTACTAATTTTGTTAGAAATGGGAAGGTTTGCTGTGAAGCTTTTTTCTTTGTCTTAGGAATTAATCATATATCTATTTCTGTGTTGGAAGCTTAACTAAACTCTTTCAACAGGACTGAAGGGAAGATCTCTGACCAGACAGAAGCTAAGTTGAAGGAAATAGTCACAGGTTTCCTGGCTACTTTTGAGGCATAAACTTAAAACTGTTCAAACAGACCAGGCTCTTGTGATTCAGTGCTCCAGCTCCATCAAAGATTTAAAAGTATGTGCAACTTGAATGTACAGATCTCAATGAGAATAAAAGTTCCCATGTAAAAAGGCTTGTATATTCTGATTACCTTCTGGTTAGCTGCTTGCACCTTTAAATCTATGGAGGACTCCCTGTGACACATGCTTGCTTAAAGGAACTCTAAAAAATTGGGGGCATCTTAACTCCCCTGCTGGATAAAACTCACCTTACAAAAATGAGAAGGTATAGCAGTTAGGTTCTGAAGCCATGACCACAGTTCCCATTGCGACAGAGCTGAGGGTTGCTCTTGTTTTTATACTTTTTGCCAGGCAGCTGATCTCTGAGAAAGACATTCAGCTGGGGAAACATTTTATGTTGTCTTGTCATGGGCAGTAACTAGTTGGACCTCACAGGAATCTCTAACAACCTGATACTGTTACAGAGTATTTCTTAGAATTGCTGTCTAACCCATCCTGGGGCCTGGCTTTTGGAAAATGGGTTCTCTCGGAACTGAGGTCCTTGTGTCTTGGGACCACTGCACATTTAACTGTTAAAGTAGTAACTGCTAGAGACCCTCTGTAGTTGACTCTAATTCTGTCAGTAAACTGTCAGCAATTGTTAATGGGTGGGAGGGAGGTAGATTATATACCAGAGCATCGCTTTCATTTCCCAACTTCTGCATGCCATGTGAGGCATGAGATTCCAGTGTTAGACTTATCTGGGATGTAGGAAAGTTAAAAGTTGCTCTACTTTGTGTGGCGTATTCAATTTAACCCTGGTACACTGGAGCTTGGTCCTTAATCCTTGTTGAGCTTTTGTACTGCAGTTACCTGTGATCAGGACTGCTTTTGAGGCTGTTCACTCTGTTCCCAGTTAACTTCCTTCACAGAAGCATCCTCCTTCCTGCTTCAAACCTGCTGTGTTGCAAGCAGCTAGAAGCATTCTCACACAATTCCAGGCTAACAAGCTTCTCTGTTAATGGCCTGAGTGCTTTGAGTGTGAGCTCTGCAGCACAAGAAAAAAAGTGAGCACTTATTTTTAGTTCAGGAGTGTCAGACATCTTTCTGGGAAGAGCTGGCATATTAGAGTAGGGAGGCCTGGGAAAGTCATCTGTTGTAGCCCCTTTAGGCCACTATGACATGGATTTGTAATGAGGGCTTGTGCCCTCTTGGGAGTGTGGACAGGGTTAGTCTGGTTTAAATCAGCCTCAGGTTACAATTAAGCAGATTTGTTTTAGTAAGGGGAAAATGCTTTTTTTTTTTTTTTTTTTTTTTTTTTTTTACATTACTGTACTGTTTTAGCTATTCATGTGTTAAAGTGGGCAGCAGGTGTGATTCAGACTTTCCAGCACAGTGTCTTAGCTCAGCTGCTTTCATCTTTAAGCACTGCTCAGGGGTTGTTTACCTGGCATCTCCTCTTGGTCAGTGGCCCATAATAAACTATGAGTAAGAGCAGGATGTGTAATGTGAAGGAGGGTTGTGTCTTAAAAGAAGCAGCTGCGGGAGCTAGGGCTGTTAAGCCTGGATTAAAGGAGGCTTGGGGGGAACCTTTTTGTACTCTACAAGTACCTGAAAGGAGGTTGTAACAAGGTGGGAGTTGATCCCTTCTCCTAAGTAACAAGTGACAGGACAAGAGGAAACAACCTCCAGTTGCACCAGGGAAGGTTTAGATTGAATATTAGAGAAATTTCTTCACTGAAAAGGTGGTCAGGCATTGGAACAAGCTCCCCAGGGAAGTGGTGGAGTCACCATCCCTGGAGGGATTTAAAAGATGTGTAGATGTGGCACTTGAGGGCACGGTTTAGTGGTGGGCTTGGCAGTGCTGGGTAAATGGTTGGGCACAATGATCTTGAAGGTCTTTCCCAACCTCAACAATTCTGCAATTCTATGAAACCTTTCCAAAATACTCTGGCAATCTATGTTGGTTTTGCTTGGCCTGGTTGTTGGTAGCGGGGTGCTGTAGTGTGCTTATGCTGTTCTAGAGACTTCTCCCTAGCAGAAACCTGTACCATCCCATGCTGTAATCTTATTGGTTTACCCCTTTCTTCTCCCTGGCTCCTCCCCTCTGGCTTCCCCTAGTTGGTTCTTCTGAGGAACCACGCTTCTGTTCCCTCTCCTGATAACCTGCTGAGAGAGCGGAACTCAGGGTTCACCATCTTGGCTTTCCAGCACCCCAAATCCTCCCCCGCCTCTCCGCCCCTCTACACCCTCCTTTGACCCTCGACTGTGGACCTTAATAAATCCCTGGAAACCTCAGATGGTGATCCTGCATTTATTCCATCGCCACACCTTCACAGAGTCTCGCGTCCCCCGCAGCTCCACTGCCTGCTACAGCCACGTGTCTGCCTGGCGTGTTCTGGCCACGGGCAGCCCCCTCCACATTGCGGCGTGGGGTGGCCGTTTGTGAATCCTGATACCGCGCTGCCGCAGCGGGGGGGGCCACAAAGATGGCTTCTGTGAGAAGCTGCTAGAAGCTTGCACCATGTCCAGCAGAGCCAATCCCTGATGGCACTGAAGATGATGGACATGCCACTGGCCAAGCCTGGGCCAATTAAAGGGGTTGGTTACACCTCCATGATAACATATTTAAAAAGAAATCAAAACAATGTGCGCATGCAGTTTTCCTAGCCAGAGAAAAGGAGGAGGTGAGAATGTGTGATGGAAACAACATGGACACACAAAGGTCAGTGAGGAAGGAGGGGGAGGAGGTGCTCCAGGTGCCAGAGCTGAGATTCCTCTGCAGGCCCTGGTGATGACCATGGTGAAGCAGGCTCTCACCCTGCAGCCCATGGGCTCCACGGGGGATGCAGAGATCCACTCGCAGCCTGTGGGGGAGGTGCCCACACTGGAGCGAGTGGATGCCTAGAGGAGGCTGTGGTCTAGTGGGAGACCTGATGGGAGAGAGGGGGCTCCTGCTTTCAGTCTGGAGCAGCCTGTCCTAGAAGGACTGCACCCTGTGCGTGAGTGACCCATACCGCAGCAGTTTTGGGAGGACTGGTGCTTGTGTGCTTGGACCCACATTGGAGGAGTTCATGGAGAACTGTCTCCCGTGGGAGGAACCCCACGGTGCAGTGGGGGAAGGACTCCTCCCTGAGTAGCAGAAGATGATCTTGGTGATGAACTGACCAAACCCTCCATGCCTTTTTCCCTGCACTGGCAGTGGGAAGGAGGGAGGGGTTGGGGGAAAATTGGTGTTTAAAGGGCTTGTTTTACTTCTCATTATCCTTCTCTGTCTCTGTTAGTAATAAATTCACTTTTTACTTCTAAGTTGAGCCTGTTTTGCCCTTGGAATGTTTTCTCTCCAGGTCCTTAACTCATGACTGACTCCCTTTGTTTAATTTTCTCTCCTCTGCCCAGCTGTGGCAGGGGAGAGCAAGTGAGTGGCTGTCATAGATGCCTGGTGTTTGGCCAGGGTCAAACCCTGCCACAACCCCGTGCCAAGCCAGCTGGGGAAAGCGCTGCAGGTTCTATGGGCATGGCCATGCAGCTGCTGGCTGTGTTGCCCACCCTCTGCTCCGCCTTTCCTTTGGGAAACCATGTGGGTTAATTGGGTTTGGCTTTCACTGGTGGGTTTCTCCGATGGCATGCTGATGCTGGTACCTTGTGTCCCCCATCTGCAACAGTGTGCCTTGCTCCCCCAACCCAGGGAGACCCAGGAGTGCACAGTGAAAGCCCACACAGCAAGTGGGGTGAATGTAACCATGTATGGGTGGGGACACTATACCCCAGAGTGGGCCCTGCTGGGCAGGCTGGCAGTGGAGTGCAGTGGCAGGATGTAGTAGGCATGATTCAGGGCCCACTTCTGGATGAATGTGTGTACAGTGGGATGGGGGCAGTGGGGGTCAGAGTCAGCCAGAGATGGGGGTCACCCCTTTCTGGTCAGAGTTAGCTCCAAAGCTGCCTACAGTCGTGGTCCTGGGGTGCCATTTGTGAAGGCTCTGAGCATCCTGTGATGGTGAAATGCTGGCACGAGGTTGCCCAGAGAGGTGGTGGATGCTCCATCCCTGGAAACATTCACTACTGGGTTGGACTAGATGGTGTTTAAAGGTCTCTTCCAACCCAAATTCTTATATGATTCTATGATACCCTGGCAGGCACTACCCCTCCATACGTCCTGAGAGCTATGGCTTTGCAACCTGCCCTGTGCAGCCAAAATACATATCAGCAACTGGCTGCCGCTGTGCTGGAGAAAGTTAGTGCCAGGCTGAAGGTTTAATAATACTAATTGACCACTGGTGAACTACTTGCAGATACTATGGCCAAAAAGGATCTTTTGATATCAAGCTAATTTGGGACTAGGAGTGATACCAAAAGGGTTAATTCAATTTCTGCTGTCCCTGTTAACTTTTAGCAGAGAAACAAGACATACTTGTAAGGGTCGATCCAAGAATCGAGTTCTGTCTCAACATTTCTCATCAGAAATTACAGGTGCAGGACTTATGCAGAGAATGCTGTGTACTTGCTCTCTATCGCAGGCCGCTTTACAGGCCAAATTAATAAAGTTCCCCCTTGGATTGAAATTTAACTCCCTTGACTTGTTGCATTTTGTGTTTTCTTTTCCTTTTTGCACTCTGAGATCGTAGCTGGTATGAACCATCACGCGTCTGCTCATGAGTGGACCGTGACAATACTGAATCTGCTTTCCTAGCAAGAATGGTTGGAAAATAAGTGGGAGACATCTGGCTCAGGAATGCAGGCACAGCCAAAACAAGGGCTGAATCTGGGAACTTGGGGAGGGTTTCATGGTAATGTCACCGAATCTGCGGGAAAATAAGAAAAACCTTCTAACACTGTATTTGAAGTGATAGAGAATCAGGCATTTCTTTATTTGCTGGCCAGGATGTGCCTCGGAAAGTATTCCAAGAACACATAACATCAGAGAATTTTCTCCCGAATTTTATACAGTCAAAACCCCTGCTGGAGGTGGTATCTGGTGAATGTCTGTGATAACCCCATGACCTGCGGATGTTCGGTGGGTGGCCACAGTGTCCTGCAGATGTTCTGCTCATGGTCTTTATCTTTCTGGTTATCTTCGGGGTCACTCCCAATCCGTGGTATGTTAATCCCATCTCCGTAGGGTGATACTATATCTCTTAAAAAAACTAAAGTTCCTTTCCCTACGTAAAGTAAAGTAAAACTAGCTAGAGAGATACAATAAAATTTCTAAAGTTATATTGTTTCTGACAATTCCCCCCTTTGGAAGTGACCATAATTTCTTTAAGGTCACTTCCACTTATCATCTAAACTATGTTAATTCAAATAACAAAAATTAAAACAAAACAAAATTATTCTCAGAATAGTCAGCCATCCTTAGAGACCTTTCTTAAACTTTAGACTTTTATATGAGATTGTTTTCAGTAAGTTTGCACAATGTTTTACACCCTAATTTGCAAATTTGGATTAAGATCCATACGCCAATTATTAAGGTCAGAACTATGATAGCAATGCCGATTAGTTTTCTTATGATCGCATTCAGATTTGGAATCCATGATGTAATCCAGTCAAATATATCTACTCCCTGGTTCTTTTGGATTTCTTGAAAGATTTCAGAATTTTTCCTTATTTCTTCTAGGTCAGTTTGTATTCTTTGGGTCTGATCTATGTACACACAGCAGCTGGTATTAATGACTGTGCACACTCCACCTTTGGAAGCAAGAATCAGATCTAGGGCCATTCGATTTTCTTTGACTACATTAGAAAGGCTAGGGACTTCTTGTTGTAAAGCACCAATTGCATCACTGGTTCGTTTTTCTATTTGTTCAATAACTCCAGGGATGTTTACGATGGCCTTTTCTAATTCAGGTACTCCTAACCATGGTAGAAGTCCTCTCATAAACTTGTCAAACCCAGAGGACTTTTCAATTAATGGATTTAGAGTTCGTTTATGTCGCATAATAAAGGATCACAGATGTCCTTTGGGGAATTCTGATTTACTAATGATATCTATTTCTGGTACCACAGTCCCAATAGTGCATATTCCTTGCCATTTAGGTGGCAGAGCTTTTCTAGCTGAATTCCCACATAGCCAGTAGTATCCTATGTTATCGGGAATAGGCCACCATTGTGTATTTAGGATACTTTTATTTGTTACATCTAAGTATGAATTACATTTGGGTTAATTTCCTACCATTATTCTCGACATACAATTAGGTGACTTTGTTTGTTTTAGAGGGGTTGCCCCTGATTTTTCTGGACATCTCTGAACAAAAGTAGCATTTATAGCTGTTAATTTTACTGATAGGATTTGTTTATCTATGGTGTTGCGCGTTACCTTTTCTTTAAAAAGGTGCATTACATCAGCTGGGGGAAAGCTATTGGAGAATGTGTTTGGGATGGGAAGTCCCATTAGTTGTATACTTTCGTCTGAGTGGGTGGGAAACTGAGAGCAAATCCAGCAGTTGCTGCTGTTTGTTATCAGAGTCACAGCTTGCATAAGTTTTAGGTGTGAGTTTCTCTTCCAGGGGTCAGGTAATATTTGTTCAATGTGTGTCATGTTAGAGAAAAAATACATATCATTACCTTCCTCTGTTCGCTCACTTACCCATCTGGGATTTGAGCCTAGGTTTGTCAGTCTCAGGCCCTTGCTGGGATGGTTGACTATTCCAGACAAAATTAGCCAGACAAAATTATTCTAAAAATATAAAAGAAACCATTTAGTATTTCCCATCTTAGCGTCTCTGATTTCGTTGCAGCTTTATCTGCAATGGATTAGTTGTTTGTTGCACTGTCCAGAGTGTTTCTTCTGGGGCTGGGGCTGGTTTGATTCGCGAGTAATGGATCCAGCAGTCTCCACCAGTTGTTTTTACTGCTGTATGAGTAGTCAATAGAACTTGATAGGGTCCTTTCCACTTGGGCTGAAGGGGTTCTTCACTCCACGACTGGACATAAACCCAATCTCCTGGCTTGATGAGGGTGCACTTGAATATCCAATGGAACTGGTGAGGCTAAAACGACAAACTTATGCAGCGATGAAAGTGTTTTTCCCAAGGAAATTACATACTCTTTCAAATGATGATCACCTATTATGTGATTTTCTCTAGGAACCATCATGTTTTGGTAAGGTCTTCCATACAGGATTTCAAATGGGCTTACCTTCTCCTTGGAACTTGGCTGAATTTTGATTCTAAGTAAAGCCAAAGGCAGAGCCTGTGGCCACTTAAGCGAGGTTTCCTGACAGATTGTACTAATTTGTCTTTTTAGACTTTGAGTCATTCTTTCAACTCTGCCACTGGATTGTGGTCTCCAAGGAGTATGCAAATCCCATTTGATTCCTAAAGTTTTGGACAGGTTTTGCACAATACCTGCAATGAAATGGGGTCCCCTATCAGAGGACATTCCTAAGGGGACTCTGATCTGAGGTACTATTTCCTTTAACAATATCTTAGTAACTTCTCTAGATTTGTTGGTGCGACAGAGAAAAGCTTCAGGCCATCTAGAAAATGTATCAACCAAAACTAGCAGGTATCGAAATCCCTCTTGCCGAGGTAATTCAGAGAAATCAATTTGCCTACAGTCACCTGGACAATTTCCTCTTTTTGTGGTTCCAGAAGGAGGTCTTTTGTAAGACTGAGGATTATTCTGCAAGCATATTTTACATTTCCCATCAATGCTTTTAATGATTCCAGTCATTCTTACATTGACTGCTTGTGGCTTTAAGCTATCAATAATAGCTTCTGCCCCCCAATGTGTTTCCTTATGCTTGTCTTCAGCTATTTGCCTCATTACTGCTTGAGGTACTATAACTTGTTTTTGTGGTGTCACCCACCACCCCTCAGAGTTTAGGTGGGATTTCAAGTGTTCAGCTAACATTTTATCATGGGTTTGGCATTCTGTGGTTACCTTTGGAGGGTTCGTGTATTTTGATGGAGCAGCTATAAGGATGCTTTTCTCTGCCACCTCTTTAGCAGTTTTATCTGCCAATCTATTTCCAACATAAGTTGGTGTACTTCCAAATTGATGAGCTTTGCAGTGCATAACAGCCACTTGGATTGGTAGCTGAACGCTATCCAGAAGTTGTTTAATAATATCTCCATACTTAATAGGAGATCCTTGTGCTGAGAGGAGCCCTCGTTCTTTCCAGATAGCTCCATGAGCATGTACCACTCCAAATGCATATTTAGAATCAGTCCATATGTTGACCTTCTTACCTTTAGACAATTCCAAGGCTCGCTGCAGTGCAATGAGTTCAGCCTTTTGTGCAGAGGTGTTAACAGGTAATGGGTTAGCTTCAATTACCTCAGTCTGGGTTACTACAACATACCCGGATTTTCGTTTTCCTTCCCGCACAAAGCTGCTACCATCTGTGAAGAGTTCCCAATCTGGATTTTCCAGTGGAGTGTCCTTCAAATCTTCTCTGCTGGAATAAACTTGTTCAATAGTTAAAAGACAGTCATGTTGTATGGACCCTTCGTAATCTGGTGCACCTTCAAGGAACATAGCTGGGTTAAGGGCAGCTGTAGTTTTTAACTCCATATCATCTTGTTCCAATAGAACCACTTGATATTTACGCATTCAGCTAGGGGATAACCAGTGGCCCCCCTTTTGTTCCAGGACGGAGATGACCATGTGTGGAACATAGACAGTCATTTTCTGGCCCATGGTCAGTTTCCGAGCTTCTTGTATCAGAAGGACTGTTGCTGCCACAGCTCGAAGACAGCTGGGCCACCCCTTGCTCACATTGTCTAGCTGTTTAGAAAAATATCCCACAGCTCTTTTGCTTGTGCCCAACCTCTGAACCAACACTCCTAAAGCAAGGTGCAAACATTCATGCACAAACAGTTCAAAGGGTTTGGTCAGGTGAGGCAATCCTAATGCAGGGGCAGACATTAGGGCTCTTTTTAAGTCTCTGAATGCTGTTTGACATTCTGGAGCCCATTCTAGTATTTCTTCTGAGTTTTTCAGGGCGTCATACAAGGGCTTTACCAGAAGCCCATAATTAGGAATCCACAAACGACACCAGCCCACCATATCTAGGAAGGTTCGTAACTCACGTACAGACCTTGGCTCCGGAATCTGACAGATTGCTTCCTTTCTTTCAGTCCCGAGACTTCGCTTACCCCGGGAGATGGTGAATCCCAGATAGGTTACGTGTTCTTTGGCGATTTGGGCCTTCTTCTTGGATACCCTGTAACCAGCTTGTCCCAGAAAGTTTAGTAAACTTATAGTCATTTCAACACAGTCTGCTTTAGTCTTTGCAGCAATCAGGATATCATCAACATACTGCAGCAAAGTGATTTCTTCATTCATTAATTTCCATGTTTCTAATTCTTTTGCTAGTTGGCTACCAAACAAAGTGGGACTATTTTTAAAGCCTTGTGGAAGAACAGTCCAAGTTAATTGGGTTTTATGACCTGTTGAGGGGTTTTCCCACTCAAAAGCAAACAGAGGTTGACTTTCATTATCAAGGGGTATGCAGAAGAAAGCATCCTTAAGATCTAAGACAGTGAACCACTCATCAGACTCTTTGATTTTGGTTAAAAGTGTGTAAGGGTTTGATACCACTGGGTGAATGTCTTGCACTATTTTGTTAATGGCTCTGAGGTCTTGTACTAGTCTGTATTCATTAGTATGCGGCTTTTTTTACAGGTAAGATAGGAGTGTTGTATACTGATTCACATTCTCTCAATTGCCCATGTTGTAGAAATTTTGCAATAAGTGTTTCTAATCCTTGTCTGGCCTCTAACTTTAAAGGGTATTGGTTTTGCCTTACCGGTTTTGCATCAGGTTTTAGTTGTATCCTTACTGGTTCTGCTGCTTTTGATCTCCCTGGAATGTCAGTGGCCCACATCGAAGGATTGGCAGCCTTTTTCACTTCCTCTGGGATTTCTTCTGTAGTGTCTGCTTGCTGTAACAACATAAAAACCTGGGCTTCCAGAGCTTTACTTTCGGGAATACATACTTGTATTTGTCCATTTTTAAATATTATTTTTGCATCTAACCTACTTAAAATATCTCTTCCGAGCAAAGGTATTGGGCATTCAGGCATATATAAAAATTGATGAGTTAACCACATTTTTCCTATTTTAAATTTTAGAGGTTGAAAGAATGGCAAGTTTTCGCTTTTCCCGGTGGCACCTGTGACATTTACAGTGTTTTGGCTAAGAGCCCCTTTGCAAGTGTTTAGAACTGAGTAAGTTGCACCCGTGTCTACTAGAAAATCAACTTGTTCGTTCCCCAACGTCAGAGTAACCAGGGGGTCAGCTGGGGATGATTTCCTCGGTCCCCGTCATGCTTCATTTAACTCTAAAAGTCTTACAGTTTCGTTAGGGGTGTGTCCATTTTTAAATGGGCAGTCGCGCTGCCAGTGACCGACTTGTTTACAATTTGCACACTGATCTTTACCCAGGCCATGAAAGCTGCCCCTCCCCGGGGTTTCATGGGAGCTGCTTCTCCTTGGGAGTCCCTGGGAACCACCCCTCCTTGGGATTCCCCGGTAACCGCCCCTCCCTGGGGTTTCAGGATGACTGCCTCCCCCTGAGGCATCATGAGGACTGTCTCTTTGGCCTCTTATAGCTGCTATGAGTTTAGCATCTCTAATGTCTTCTCTGTTGCTGTAAACTTTACAGGCTATATCCAGTAATTTGTTTATATTTCTAGAATCTTCCCCTTCCAATTTTTGAAGTTTTACTCTAATGTCTGGAGCAGATTGCCCCACAAATATTGTTGTTAATAGCAATGCATCCCCTTCTCTTTCAGGGTCCAGATTAGTATATTTCCTGGCCACATCTAAAAGTCGCTGATAAAAGTCAGAAGGGGGTTCATCTTTTCCTTGGACTATTTGATACAGCTTTGATATATTTATAGCTTTTGGAATACCATGTCTTATGCCAAATGCAATCAACCTCTGATACCGAGTCAATAGCTCCCTGTGCCCTGGGTTATTGGGGTCCCACCGCGGATCTGTCTGTGGGAAATGCTGATCTAAGGTTCCTGGCTGAGCATTCTGAGCATGGAGTCTCTCTGCTTCTTCTCTTGCTTTTGCCAACACCATAACTTTCTCCCCCTGGGTTAGCAGAGAATCCAATACCACTTGAATGTCTAACCAGTCTGGGTCCTGTGTTCTAATAATAGTCTCGAAAATCTTGGCCACTTTCTCAGGATCTTCCCTGTATGATCCTGCAAGCTCTTTCCAGGATCTTAAACCTGCTACTGAAAACGGCACCTTAACATTAACTGGTCCTTCTGCCCCGGCAGCTTGCCGGAGTGGCGCTTGAATTACCCCCCTTTCCCCATTCCTGTCTCTGATTCCATTTCGGGTTCTACTTGCCACCGGACTCAACATCCCTTCACCTTCAGCATGCTCACTCGCTCCCTCTTCATCCCGTGCTGCGGGAGGCTCCCCAGCAGCTGCCCCCCTTTCCCTTCTTCGAGGGGAAACTAAAAATTCGATCTCTTCTTCTACAGAATCATGCTTCTGACACTTCTTCCCACCACAACATTCTACACAACTATATTCCAGAGATTCACTTTTATTATCTTTCTTTAAAGCCAGTATCACAGACTGCTTTGTTTCCCTAGGTAACAAACCACATTTCTTCCGTAAATCTAAGTCATTTTTCAACTCACAAAACAAATCTATGTAAGGCATTTCATTCCACTTTTCCTTTTTCCGGCAATATAGCATTAGCTGCAGGATTGTTTCAGAATCTAAACACTCGTTACAAGGCCATTTGTTGCAGTAGCCTTGGCACATTTGAGTGCCCCTGGCCCGCTGTTTAGAGACAATCCTGAGATGGAGTCTTGGGAATGAAAGAACCTCTTGATTATGGGGACAACGAGAGACACTCCTAAGCAGCCTTACAACATGAATTATGAATATATACCTGCGCAGCCACTCATTGGCCCCGCACTTCTCTCCTCCCCTGTTCTGTATTTGGTTCTGTTCTAGATCGTTCTCCTTTGTCTGCTGAACTAGTGTTTTATGATTAGTTGTTTTAAAAATTCTGTATCCCACTCCCTATTCCCTATACGACTACCTCAGTGTCAATCCCGAATCCCGTAATCCCCATTGGTCCTCCCGAGTTTTCTCCTCCTCCCTTAAAACAACCCCCCCCCCTCAGTTCCCCGCCTTTTGGTTGCTGCTTCCAGACCCCTTTCCGTCTCTCCTCTGCTCACTCTGCTACATCAATAAACCTCCCTGGAACACCAGCCGAAGTGCCTGCGTTTCCTGCTTCCACAATTCGGTCTCTCGAGTGCCGCCGATCCGCCGGGAACTTCGCTCCCCCCCACTTCCGCCTCTCCCCCTTCCTTGCGAGCGGCGCTGCCTTAGCCACAGATAACAGTCGTCCGCGGTTCCGAACTGAGTTCTGGAATCCGGAGATTCCACAGCCATTCTTCCTTATCTAATAGATAACTCGGCCACCAGCGGTTACAATATTCTATTAACCGTTTACGGGTTAAAGAGTGGCCTTTAAACTTTCTCCAATTTTGCAAAATACAACCCAGGGGTGAACTCCTGGGTATACCTCCTTCCCGAGTAGGTGAAGATAACTTTGAACCCATATCGAATTGTGTAGCTACCAACAATGCCAGTTACACACACACAGATGTCGCACAGGTATACTTATTAGCACGCACAGAGAACAGCACACACAACGATTCCACAATCATTCAGAATGTTTCATCACTCAGCAAGTTATTTATATTTCGCGGGCATCCCCGCGTGGGTTTTTATACCGGTAAAACACACAAGTTAACAGGTAATTTGCACACACACAGTACACTCACACGCATTCAAAAATTCAAAAGCACCGGAGCAAACTGTTCAAAAAAGCTTTTCACTGTAACCTAGGCATGTGACTTGAACTCCAAAATACTCTGCAATTGCGTTTTAACTAGATATCGGGACTCGAACCCGAAACCGCGCGACGGCTGGACACCGAGACTCTAACTCGGAACCAAAGCAAGTGAGACTCAAACTCAAACACCGGGCTCCGAGACTCAAACTCGGAACTGAGACAACCCAGACTCGAACTCAGAAACACAGTAAGATGACACCGAGACTTGAACTCATAACCAAGGCAACCGAGACTTTAACTCGGAAACACAGGGGTTCGGCGCCTAGACTCAAACTAGGAAACCGGGAAAACATGCATGCATCACTAGTGATTTTTCCAGTATCTAATTAAACCGTCTCCCTTGTATTTTACCCCAAAGTAATGCCTTAAACAAAAAAAAAAAAAAACAAACACGGGATCTTGTGTTGAACTCACCAGATTCCCGGGACCGAGAGGTCTCTCTGGATGAAATCTCCGTGTGCGCTGGGGAGACACTCACGTTCCCGGAGTCCGTGGAGTGATCAACAGCATCGTCCCGGCGGAGTCGCCAAAAAATTGTCACCGAATCTACGGGAAAATAAGAAAAACCCTCTAACACTGTATTTGAAGTGATAGAGAATCAGGCATTACTTTATTTGCTGGCCAGGATGTGCCTCGGAAAGTATTCCAAGAACACATAACATCAGAGAATTTTCTCCCGAATTTTATACAGTCAAAACCCCTGCTGGAGGTGGTATCTGGTGAATGTCTGTGATAACCCCATGACCTGCAGATGTTCGGTGGGTGGCCACAGTGTCCTGCAGATGTTCTGCTAATGGTCTTTATCTTTCTGGTTATCTTCGGGGTCACTCCCAATCCATGGTATGTTAATCCCATCTCCATAGGGTGATACTGTATCTCTTAAAAAAACGAAAGAAAAGTTCCTTTCCCTAGGTAAAGTAAAGTAAAACTAGCTAGAGAGATACAATAAAATTTCTAAAGTTATATTGTTTCTGACAGTAATGGGCAAATTGTAAGATGCGTGTAGTTACTGTATATAAGCAACACACTTGTAAAATCACGTGTGTGTGCAAGGTTAGGTGTTGTCTTTGCCTCCTCAGGCCTGTAATAAATGATGCCTTTCCTGACACTAAATTGCTGTTAAGGACTCTTTATTTGGGTTTTTTAGAAATTTGGTGACAGTTATTGGTGAGCCAGCCAGAAGATCGTCCTTTGAGCCTTAGTGGACCTGTGTGGTTGACAGGCCTCCAGCCTGCACCAAGGAATTGTCAGGAGAGACCTTCCACTACAGACTGTCAAGAGGCTCAAGGCAAGATCCCTAGGATAAGTAAAGGTGTCATTTAAATTACTTAATCTTGTAGAATAAGGGGGTTAGAGTTCCCCTGTCTAGGATTTGAGTCCCTGAGAAGTATTGGGGGTTAAAGTCCCGAGGAAGGGAAGCATTAGGGGATTGGAGTCCCCTCTGGATCAGGGAACTTAAAGCAGTGTTATATCTGTCCAAGCTTGTAGCTTTGGGAAAGAGAGAAAAAAATAATCATTTTGTGCCACCATGAACGCTATATGCTCCTCCCCAGTTGTGCAGTTCAGCGGTGTGCGGCTGCTGCCACCTTGGCTTGGGTGGAAGAAGGAAGAAAGCAAAAAACCAGACTCAGTTTAAAGTACCAGAGCTTGGCCCCGGCCTTGGATGGAGCTGCTTTTTATGGTGGAGTTTTTTCAACTGTTTTGCATTCCTTGCATTCTTGAATTCTGATAGGGGGTGTTTGTGTATGAGAGTGGTGTGTGTTGATTTGAGTTTTCTGGCATATTAACACCAGGTAGCAGGTATAAAATATATTTGCTGAGAGAGTGTTGAAGCGTGATTGAGTGTTTGCTGGGGTTTTGGAGTGTCATTGAATGTTCCCTTATTTTTGCATGCTTGGTTGAAATCGTGTTTGTGGACTTGAAACGCCCTCTTGTGTCGGTTTTAGTGATTGCAGGCTTGGCAGTCCTTTCCCCCCGCCCCCCCGCCCCCGTACAACCTGGAAACCATTGCAAATCTCTGAGATAATATTGAATATGGGGACAGTTTCTGCTAAAACTGAAGTGGGAGATGATATTCCAAATTCTCCATTGAAACGTGTATTGAAACACTGGAAAAAGGATGGGAGGAGACTTGTGTCAGGGCTGGTCCAGTGTGTGCTCTGGGTTCATTGTGTCTGTGCTGTCTGTGTCTCTGCGTACGTGTGTCTATTGTTGTCTGTGTGGACACTGTATGTCTGTTGGGGAGGCAATGCTAATAACAGCCCAGAAGGGGGTGCAATTTGATCGTAAAAGAGTGGGGAAACAGAAAATTGACTTTTTAATAGATACTGGAGCTACTTATTCAGTATTAAATACAAACCAAGGAAAAACCTGACACCCCATTGGTCAGGGTGGTAGTCGCAGTCCGATTAAGCAGTGGTTGCATTGCTGTTTGTTGGAGGTTGGGGAAGTTGGAATTTTCCTCCATCCTGTTACTAGGCGACAAATGTCTAAGTGCTCAGAGCTATTAAGTCTTTTGTAAGAGACAAAGACTCTGGGCTGGGTGTGGTGTGGGGAGGAAGCTCTCCCAGTGGACCAACACTCGTTCCTCGAACACTGGGAGGAAAGTGACTGCTTTTGGCTTCTGTCTGCGACCACGGGAGATCCAACTGTGCTCTGCTTTCTCCTTCTGGCTGGGTGAGCTTTTGCTGGGAAAAGGCATGGGATTTGGCCTCCTTTCCCCACCAGGAGCACGCGCCTTTCCCGGCTGTGTTTTGCAGCAGCTGCGGGGGAGCCCGGCTCTCGCTGCTGCCCGCCCCTCGCTGCTGCCTGCCCCGCTTGCTGGAGTGCACCGCAGCGTCTGCCGTGAATGCAGAGTCCCTACCACCCTGCTGGCCGCTCCGAGCTGCCTGCCGCGCTGCTTGCTGCCGGCCTGCCCGCCATTACCAGCTGCTTGAGGCCGACCTGACCCTGCACCACAGCGCCATCTGCAGCTGCTCGGGAGTCATCGCGCCCGCCCTGCCTGACCGGGAGCTCAACAGCGCCCCTGCTGTTTTTCGACCATGATTACACCGCACAGGAAAGTGCCGGCAGCCCAAAAAGACATCTGCCACTGGTTTTCTGGTTTTGTTTGTTGTTGCTATTCCTGTTATTGCTTGTTTACTCTGCTATAGATACTAGTAAAGAACTGATATTCCTTTCCCCCATACCTCTGCCTGAAAGCCCTTGATTTCAAAGTTAAAATAATTCAGAGGGAAGGAGGGTCACATTTTCTACTCTAAGGGAGGGTTTCACCTCTCTTAGCAGGCACCTGTCTTTCAAACCAAGACACTGTTGAAATGATGTTTGCAGTCTTGTCAAAAGCAGTGGTTCTGTGGAAGGTCTGGTACTCCTGTGGAAGTTCGGGCCCTCCTCTGGATGTCCAGTGGTGGTGGTGGTGGTGGTGGTGTCCCAGTCCCCAAACCCCCAGATTATATACCCTCAAAGTCCAGGCAGGAATGTTCAGTACCTCCCCCAGGGCAGGGAGTTTCACAATGGGTTGATATAGTCCTATGAGTCATAGGATATTTTTGGAGTCCTTGATGAGCCATCCCTGGCTGATGTTTTCAAGTTGTTTTGAAAAGTACCCCACAGGCCTCTTGAAGTCCCCTACCTTCTGAGCCAAAACTCCAAGGGCGAGGTGCTGACGTTTGTGCACCAATAGCTCAAAGGGCATTGTTAGGCATCAGGGCCATCTTTAAGTTACAGATCACATGTTCACTCTCTGGCCTTCCCAGGCCTCCTTAATTCAAGACCATCCCTCACAAGAATGCTGTTAAATCTCGGGCAGTTGCAGCTTGGGGAACCTGGCAGGTGGCCTCTTTTCTGTCTGTTCCCAATTTCTGCTGTCCTGGAATTATTTCAGACCCTAGGTAGGTACCTTGCTGTTTCATGATTTGAGCTTTTCCCCAGGATACTTTGTAGCCTTCTTGGCCTAGAGTCAATTCCATGCACTTTTCATTAGTTTCAGTTGCTAGTAAGATGTCATCAACATACTGCAGAACCAACCCTTCGGGATTCTGCCTTTTCCAATTCTCTAATTCTTTTGCCAATTGATTCCCAAAAATCGTTGGACTTTTTAAAAACACTTGTGGTAATACAGTCCAGGTAAACTGAGTCTCCCAACTGGTTGGGGGATTTTCCCATTCAAAAGCAAAAATGGCCTTTGCTTATTGAGAGGTATGCAAAAGAAGGCACCCTTCAGATCTATTGCTGTAAACCATTGATGATATTCTGTTAACTGGCAAAATGGGAGTGTTATGTTCTGATTTACATTCTATCACTAATCCAAATTCCCTGAAATTCTCTATTAGACTCTCGATTCCGCTTCTAGCTTTTAATTTTAAAGGATATTGTTTCTGCCTTACTGGTTTTGATCCAGGTTTTAGGGTAATGCTTACAGGCCGAGTTCATTTGGAACGTCCTGGAGTTCCACTGGCCCAAACCAAGGGTGTTACTGCATTTTCTATGGCTTCCAGTATTCCTCCAGAATTGTCTGGTTCTGGTATTCCCTGCAATATAAAAGTTCTTGCCTCAATGACTTTTAGTCTCATAGACTAATAATTGTACTTCTCCATCTTTAAATATATAATCCAAGAACAAGTTTCTTCCCAAAAGTGGAATCAAACACTCTGGTGAGTTATGCATCTTTTGCCAAATTTAAAATTCATGGGGTTAAAGAATGCCCTGTTTCTCTGCTTTCCCTGTTACACCAACAACATGTACAGTTTCTTAGCCTAATTTTCGTTGGTTCATATTTATCTCCAGTGTCTATTAAAAGTTAATTTTCTCTTTTGTCTTTCCCCAGCTGTATGTAACCAGAGGTTCAGCTGGGGTTCCACCCCCAGTTCCCATCAGTCTTGATGTAGGGGTAGCTTTGCTACCTCTGCCCCCTTCAACTTCTGGGGCCCTTGGTGTCCAAAACCTTTCCAATATGCACACTGATTTAGCTTTAGTCCTCTCTGGGCAGGGCCTCTCCCTGTCCCACGATCAGATTAACATTGTGTCTTTCTCTCCTTTCCCTTTCCAGCTCCTGTTTTCTTTCTCTTTTCTTCCTTTCCTTTTCCTGCTTCTTTTCTCTCTCTCTCTTCCCTTTCCCATCTCTTTGATAGCTATCGCCTCTGGTTTTCCCATCCCCTGCTCATTCTCTTCCTGCTTTTTTTCACTTCCTGCTTACCCTCTTCCTACTTTGCTGTTCATTCTCTTCCTGCTTTCTGTGGAACCTAATAGGATTTTTCCTTTTTTTTTTCCTTTTCTTTCAGAGAATTTTGTCCCATTTGTTGCCTAAGAGATGGTAACGTGGATACTTAAGAGAGGCAAAAGAAGTAGCCAAGGTGGGGGGAAGGGTGCAGCTCACCACTCTCTTAGGTGGGGGATTTTCTCTTGGGAAGGACAGAGATACTGTGAGATTTTGGCTGGGGGGTCAGGGGCTGGGCACAGCTCCTTGCTGTCTCTCGCTCTTGCATTGGAGGGGAATGGTTGAGTTGCTGCTACTGCGGGGAGAATTTGCTGCCACGGTGGAGTCCAGCCCTTTACTGTTTCTTCCTTACTTTGGGTGAGCATTTGCTTGTAAGAGCAGCCGTTGAACAGGGATCTTATTGACACCTGATCGCACTGGAAAGGACCCTCACCATCTATTCAGGTGCCTCAGGGGAAAATCTGGGACCCTGAACCCCTCCCCCTTCCTGGAGGGCACACCTCCCGGCTGCATGCAGCAGCTGCTTGGAGAAGCCTGGCTGCCGCTGTGCAGCCCCACTGTTTTTCTGCCACTAGTCCGTGTTTTTCACTACACTTTAACCCAGCATCCTGTGCCGTCTGGGACACCTTGTGGCTTCTGCTATAACTGCGGAGTTTCTGCTACATTTTGTTTGCTACCTGTGGTGTACCTGCTTCTGCCGTTTCAGCTTGCTTCCCCGAGGTTCCTGCTACATCCCATTTTGCCATCCGGAGGGGCACTGAGACTGGCTGCCCCTGTGGGTTTGTAAAGGAAGCCCCTTTTCTCTCTCTCTCCCCCCCCTGCCCCAGCTCACCCGCCATTATCACGTGAGGGAGATGCGGCTGAGCTCGCGCCACAGTGCCCCCTGCAGCCACGGGGGCATCATTGCACCTGCCCTGCCTGTCCAGGAGCCAACAGCACCCCTGCTAGCAGTGACCATAACTACACACAAGAGGAAAGTGCTTGACAGCCAAGAGAAGGCTGTTATTTGGTTTCTGTTTTTGTTTGTCATTGCTGTTTTTTGCCTTTTTATACATAGACATATATATATTAGTAAATAACTGTTATTCCTTCTTCCATATCTTTGCCTGAAAGCCCTGAAATTTCAAAGTTATAATAATTCAGAGGGAAGGGGGTCACATTTTCCATTCCAAGGGAGATTCCCACCTTCCTTGGCAGACACCTGTCGTTTAAACCAAGACAATTATCTAGCAGAAAATGGTTTCAAATACTTTAGTTACTCTCTCACACCCAGGCATACAGTGTACACACACAAACAACATGAGACACACAGTGCACAGAGACATAGGGACAGACACAGAGACACTCAGCACAGGCACAATACACTGAGAGCACACACAGTGTACATAAAGCTCACATGAGACACCATCAGCTGTAAAACAGTGCCATAATCCAAGGCACCACCCTCCCCCAGCCACCTGACCCAACCATCCAGTCCACACACCAGCCACAACACTCAGCCAGCCTGGACCCAAGTTTCTTCCCATCCTTTTTCCAGTTTTCCTTCTGTCTTCTCTTTCTTCATGTCCTTTTGTCCTCTATTATAAAAGACCATTGTTGGAGGTTAGGGAATTTTCCCCCGTTTTGTTGCTAAGCAACAATAAAGGCCGGGTACTTCAGAGAGACAAAAGAAGTTGCCAAGCTCAGGGGAGGAGGGCACCTGGTTGCACTTCTCCTATCCGAGGGTTTCTCTGGAAAGAGCAGAGATATCAGGAGAAGTGGGCTGGGAAAAAGGGGAGCTGGGGCAGCTGCCAGCCCTCTTGCTTTTTCGGCTTCAGAGGAGGACGGTCGAGCCGCTGCCAGGGGATGGGGGGGATGGGGGGGCGGTAGGGGAGAATTTGCTGCCGGAGCCCAGCCTTGTCCTGCGGGTGAGCATTTGCTCATAAGAGCGGCCGTTGCACTGGGACCTTATCACCCTACCTCACCAAACAAAGGACCCTTCACCATCTGCTTGGGTGCCTCAGGGGAAACCCTGGGATCCCCGAGCCCCCTCCCCCTCCAAGGGAGTCTCTCTCTCGGCCATGTTAGGGAGCTGGGCAGCCACTGCCCAGCCCCCGCCATATCTCTACCACTGCCCAAGGTTTTCTTTGCTACACTGTAACCAAACACCCCCTGCCTGCTGGGACACCCCGCGGTTCCAGCTACAGCTGCAGAGTTTCTGCTATCTCTTGCTTGCTACCCTGGGTGAGCCAGCCCTTCCATCCAGCTTGCTACTTTGAGGTCCCTGCTACTTTCCACCTTGCTTCCCAGCCCGTCCACCATTGCCGTGCGAGGGGAGATGCGATGGGACTCGCACTACAGTGACCCCTGCAGCAGCGGGGCAATCATCGCACCTGGCCAGGGGCTCAACAGTGCCCCTGCCGGTTGTAACCGTAACTGCACCAAAGGGGAGGGCATGTGACAGCCCAGAGAAGGCTGTTACTGGGTTTCTGGTTTTGTTTGTTGTTGCTGCTGCTGTTGTTTGTCTGCCTTGTTATAAATACTAGTAAAGAACTGTTATTCTTTTTCCCATATCTTTGCCTGAAAGCTCCTTAATTTCAAAGTTATAATAATTCGAAGGGAAAGGGATCACATTTTCCATTGCAAGGGAGGTTCCTGCCTTCCTTGGCAGACACCTGTCTTTCAAATGGAGACAACTATCCAGGCAACTTCTAAAAGTTTCCCTAAGTCATGAGTCTGGTTCTTTTAACTTCCTTTTAATAGCTGGTGCTGAGTTCCCTATGAATATGGCAGCCAGCTGTACAGCCTCCCCAGGTTACTCTGGATTGATATTAGTTTATCTCCTGGTAGCTACCTTAAGGGGTTCCTCAAACTCACTCACCGTCTCATGCAGTTCTTATTTCACCTCATAAAGTTTAGACCAATTGATTACCTTTGGCATTGCATATTTAAGGCCAAATAATGTCCATCTTTAATATTGTTCCAGCAAAACCGTCCCGTTCCTAGTGTTGGGGTCCTAATGGGGGTCCTGGGAGGGAAAATACTATTCAGCAGTTCCTGGTAACCTCCCCTCTGTGTCTATCCTGTCCACCTCCTTCCTAGCAGTCCTGAGTACCATCTCTCTTTCTGTAGAATCTACTAGATTATCTAGCAGAATTTGGATCTCCCTCATCTGGATTCTGGATCTTGAGAATAGTTTCAAATACTTTAGCTACCCTCTCTAGATCTTCTCTATAGATTCCTGCCCATCTCACCCATGCCTCAAGGTCAATGGGGGAGAAAGATACCTTTACCATGACTGGGCCACGAGAACCCACCCCTTCCCAGAGTGGAGCTATCACCTTCTGTTTACCCATCTCCTGCTTAACTCCCTTCTTACCCCAAGTTCTCCTCGCCACCGGCTTTGAAATTACCTCCTGTTTCCCTCCCAACTGCTCACCCCCTCCTTGCATTTCCCCATTATCAGACTGTGCTGGTTTTGCTTGGCCCAGTTTTTGGTAGTGGGGGGGGCCACAAAGACGGCTCTTGTGAGAAACTTCTGGAAGCTTCCACCATGTCCAGCAGAGCCAATCTCTGATGGCTCTGAAGATGATGGACATGCCACTGGGCAAGCCTGGGCCAATTAGAGATGTTGGTTATGCCTCTGTGATAACATATTTAAGAAGAAATCAAAACAATGTGTGCACATAGTTCTTTTTAGCCAGAGAAGGAGGAGGAGGTGAGAAAATGTGAGGGAAAACAACATGGAGACACCAAGGTTGGTGGAGAAGGTGGGGGAGCAGGTGCTCCAGGCACCAGAGCCAAAAATCCTCTGCTGGCCATAGTGAGGATCATGGGGAAGCAGGTTGTACCTCTGCAGCCCATGGGGTCCACGGGGGGTGCAGAGACCCACTCACAGCCTGTGCGGAGGTGCCCACACCAGAGGAATTCACAGAGAACTGTCTCCCGTGGGAGGGACCCCATATGGCAACGCAGGGGAAGGACTTCTCTCCCTGAGCAGCAGACAATCTCGGTGATGAACTGACCTAAACCTCCACACCCCGTTCCCCTGCGCTGTTGGTGGGAAGGAGGGAGGGGTTTGGGGTGGGAACAGTGTCTTAAGGGTTTATTTTACTTCTCGTTATCCTCCTCTGTCTCTGTTAGTAATAAATCTCACTTTGTAACTTTAAGAGGAGCCTGTTTTTGTCCTTGGAGCGTCTCTCGGTCCTTATCTAAACTCATGAGCCCTGTCTGTGTTAACTTTTTCCCTCTCTCCTCTGCCCAGCTGTGGCAGGGGAGAGCAAGTGAGCAGATGTTGTGGGTGCCTGGCATTTGGCCGGTGTGCTAAACCATGACACAGGCACAACCAGATTCTTTATCCCCACATCTCCCACATCTGGTGCCCCCATAATTTCTACATCATCCTCCTCCTGTTGACTATAGCATTTCAAACAACGGTGTCCGATATTACAAGAGGAACAACATTGCTTCAGTGTCCTATCCTTCACCCCTTCCTTTTCTAAAGCTAGCACGAGAGAGTCTGACAGGGCAGGTAAGCACCCCTTTTGCAATTCGGGATGGTTTTTCAAATTAAAGAACAAATCCACATCAGGCACCTCACTTCATTTTCCGTCTTCTACAAAACAACATCAGCTCTAAAAGGGTGTTATAATCTAAGTTACCATTCTCCAGCATTTTATGCCAGCAGTTTCATTTATATGCTGGCCACCACTGATTACAATATGGAATTAGTTTAGGTTTACTTAGCAGACCTCCTCCTATATTTTTCCATTGGTTCAATATACATTTCAAGAGAGAATTTAGAATGTCATCTCCCACTTCAGTTTTAGAAGAAACTGCCCCCATATTCAATAATTACAAGTACATGAGCTATTACCTTAGAATGGTGTGACGGTGATTTCTGGATTCATAACGGAAGGGGGGAGGGGGGAGGGGGGGAGCTGCCAGACCAGCAATCACTTAAAACTGACACAAGGGGGCGCTCCAAGTCCACAAATGCAATTCCACTCGCAACACAAGTCCCACCAAATACACAAAAGTAAAGCAACATCCAATAATACTTCAAAACCTCAGCAAACTCACACTTCAACACTCTTTTAAATTTATGACAGATGTCCTTGTGTTCATATGCCGGCAAACTCTAACACACCACTCTCACACAGACACACTCTCAAAATCCAAGAGAAATGCAAGGAATGCAAGGAATTAGACCACACTCCAGCCAAAGCTGGGGCCAGGCTCTGATTGTAAACTGAGCCTGTTTTCTTTTCTTCCTTCTGCTCCTGAGTCAAGATGGCTGCAGTGTGCTACAGGATGGCAAAACCGCAAGCTCAGTTTGATGATAACTCCCGGGGACTACCTCTGACATATATTACCCCTTTTCTTCCCTTTTTCCTTCTCCAAGGGACTTGAACCCCTAATACTTCAAGGACTCAAACCTGGAAGGGAGAGAAAATCCCAAGGGGGAAAACTCAAATTCCCCATCCCCCTCCTTTTTGGTAAGGTTACCCAGAGGCTAAAACCCTGTGAACCTGTGAACCCCTTACTCTTCCCTGTTCTGGGGACTCAAACCCCCTTGTCAGTAACCTCAAAATAATTAATTTAAATGATGCCTTTACTTACCCAGGGATCCTGCTTGAGCCCCAGGTGATAATCAGAAGTTGAAGTTCACCCTTAGAATCCCTCAGAGCCAACTGGAGATCAATCGGCTGCAGATCTGTTGAGGCTCAAGGCTGAGGTCCCATCTGGGTCACCAATTGCTACTACCAAATATCCAAAATATCAGAATAAGACTCCTTAAAGCTAAAGTTGTGTTAAATAAGGCATCATTGATTCAGGCCAGATCTGTCTTGGTTTGAAAGACAAGTGTCTGCTAAGAAAGGTGGAAACCTCCCTTAGAATAGAGAATGTGACTCCCCCCTTCCCTCCGAATTGTTATAACTTTGAAATCAAGGGCTTTCAGGCAAAGATACAGGAAAAGGAATAACAGTTTTTTACTAGTATCTATAACGAAGTCAACAATCAACAAACAACAGTAGCAACAACAAACAAAACCCAGAAACCCGTTGGCAGTTTGCTCTTAGCTGCCAGACACCCTTCCCCTTTGGTGCAGTTACCGTCACAGCCAGCAGGGGCGCTGTCGAGCTCCCAGACGGTCAGGGCAGGTGCGATGACTCCCGTGCAGGTGCAAGGGGCGCAGTTGTGGCAGAAGCCATGGTGCATTTCGACAAGCGGGTGGGGGGGCAGTGACAGCCGGGCTCCTCTGAAGTTGCTGCAAAGTGCAGCCAGGGAGGCGCATTCTCCGGGTGGGGAAAGGGGTGGGAATCCCATGCCCTTTCCCAAGTGAGAGCTCATCCAGCCAGAAAGAGGAGGCAGTGCAGAGCCGGACTCTCCGTGGTCGCAGCCAAAGGAAGGCAGTAGCTTCCCTCTTCTACCTCCAGTGCCCAGTGAGCAAGCTGCTACCAGGTTTCTGGGTTTTGTTTGTTGTTGCTACTGTTGTTTGTTGCTTGTTGACTTCGTTATAGATACTAGTAAAAAACTGTTATTCCTTTTCCTGTATCTTTGCCTGAAAGCCCTTGATTCCAAAGTTATAACAATTCGGAGGGAAGGGGGGTCACATTCTCTATTCTAAGGGAGGTTTCCACCTTTCTTAGCAGACACTTGTCTTTCAAACCAAGACAGATCTTGGCCCCCAAATACTCCTAGCCTTATGCAGAAGTGATTCTACAAGTGTGGTGCTTATATGCAATTGCTACATATATATTACAATTTACCCATTACCATAAATCCCACCCCAAGTTTCCAGAGATTCAGTCCTTTGTTTTGTCTATCACTGTATTCTTGGGCCAGATGTCTTCTTATCTTCCCACCGTCCTTGCTGGAGGACCAGTGTTTGCATGCCTTGTTTCTCTGCTAAAAGTTTCACAGGCACGGTAAAAATTGAATTAACCCTTTTGGTATCAACCTCACGCCATGCGCAGGGGGATGGCTTTCCTTCCAGTGTGCAGTTGGGTGGCACCAGGTTCATTGTGATAAGCAATTGTGTGTGAATCATTCGCCTATCTTGTACACTCTATTAGTATTGTGGGTTTAAGCCCAGCTGAAAATTAGACACTACACAGCTGCTTGCTCAACCCCATCTCTCTTCTACCCCCACCCCAATGGAATGGGGAGGAGAATCAAAGTAAAACTTGTATGTTGAGATGAGAACAGTCTTATAATTCAAAATAAAGCAACACACAGTAATAATAGCAAATTATAATAATAATGACAATAAAAAGGGAAAAAACAAGTGATACACAATGCAATTGCTCTCCACCTGCTGACCAATGCCTGACCCCCTTCCTGAACCCAGATCTGCCCCCCTTCCGGGTAACTCCCCCCAGTTTATATACTGGGCGTGATGTTCTATGGTGTGGAATAACCCTTTGGTCAGTTTGGGTCACCTGTCCCAGCTATGCTCCCTCCCAGTTTCTTTTGTGTACCTCCTCACTGGCAGAGCATGAGACAAGGAAAAATGTCCTTGACTTAGGATAAACACAACTTAGCAAAAACCCAAAACATCAGTATGTCATTAACACCATTCTCATTCTGAATCCAAAACACATCACTGTAACAGCTACTGAGAAATTGACTTTCCAAGCTGAAACCAAGACATTATCTCCACCCCTTATTCCATACCATTTATGTCACGCCAAGTTTCACACTCCCCATTATCCCATTACCTTCTCTATTTATCTGTTTTGATGGATATACATAGAGACATCATTCCCTTAGTCTATGGAACACATCTGTCCACACACACAAAAAAAATGTTTCTTGACTTTGTTTAGTCTTTGACTTTGGCCTTCATCCTTGGTAACAGTTTTTCAAGGAGGAAAGATGGTGTGAGGTGTTTGATTGTTGCATGTTGCACATTTGAGTCAGTTCTGATTCCAGTACTGATGTGCTTGTTCAGTTTTACTCAAAGTTCACTGGTGCAAGTGTGACAATAAGAGGAAAGCCAGCCTCAGATCCCCAGAATTCTTGTGGTTAAGATTGATGCCGTGAGGTGTTCAGTGAGGTGATGTGCATGCAGCTGCCATAGAAGTGGCAATACACAGTGTTACACAGTTATTAACATAATACATTTTAATTAATTGGCTGCTCTCACCTGCCGAGACACGGAGGCTTGACAATCCAATATGGATTTACTACAAGCTTCAGTTTATTGATTTACAGCATACAGTTTTATAGTGTAGTTAACTAAATCATGCATATTCTGTAATCGTACAATATTATTGGTTATATACTTCCACGCCCTAAGTTTGGCTACTTGCCTTAACATGTATCTATGTTTATCTATAATGCCTGATTTCTGCATATTTGTTACCAATTAACGCATTCTCGACGGCTCCCACGACTTCTATGTTGCAGGAAAGTCATGGTGACCTAGATCGCTGATTGGATGCAGGTCTCTAATTAATAGTTGGCTGAATATGGCTATTGTTAAGAAGCGGCTTGTTAAGTGTTAAGAAACAGCTTATTTAAGTCTGTATGTTCTTTTTCTATTAGCTAATTCCCCACAATTCCCCTGTTTTTCTTTACGTGTTTGTGCAAGCCAAAGCTAATTTACTGTCTGTGATAATGATTTCTTCAAGCATTGCAAAGCACAAGGTAGAATAACAGCTATGCCAACAAAAATAAGTAGAGCCACTAATCCTATTTGCATGATATAGCGAAGGCATCTTGTTATACTTTAATTACCTCAAGGAATCCCAAATAGGCCGTTGTTGTCTTGCACAGTTATCTTTGTAATATGGTTTTTAAGCTATTGCAGCTGTTTATGTATGGACTCACCATGATTGCTGAGGTTAAAACAATACATGCCTTTAAATTCATCACAGCCATGCTTTGAGCTAATAAGAGAAAATCTATTGCAGCTCTGTTTTGAAGGGTAGAAAAGGGATTGTATGGTGACGAAAGAGGGAGACAAATTATGTTTTGCCCTGTCAAGTTGGCTAGAGTAACCCACAAATTTGTTTTGTGCTGCACTGGAATCTATGCTACAACAACAGAGATTAGGCGAGCTAAGGTTAGTGAATTCACATAATGACCTTAACAACACATCTAGAATCATCAATACAGTAACAGTAACTGTTCTAAAAAGCGAAATTACATGCTCCTAGCATGGAAGCAGCCTGGCCTCAGCTCGGGAGAGTCTGCACCTTATGGACAAGAGGACTCATGTTGCAGCAGAATTCGGGCGGGATGTTGCTCATGAGATTGGACCCACGCCAAAGAAGTTCCCAGAGGACTGTCTCTCGTGGGAGGGACCCCATAGCTAAGTAGAGGACCCCCTTCCTGATGGACTGACTAGAGAAAAAACCCCTTACCCTGCCCCCTGCCCATGTTGTTGGTTCGGAAAGAGGGAAGGGGGGTGAGCAGAGAGACCGCTTCTTAAGAGTGAGGGGGTGAGAGCAGAGAAACTGCTGGAGAGAGAGAGAGATAAGTAGAGATAAAGAGTATTTGTAGTAGAAGAATTGTGGTGATGAATAGATTTATGGACCTGCTCTGTGGACTAAAAAATACCCCACATCCTGCCCCTCTACCTGAGCTGTTGGTTGGAAGGAGGAAAGGGGGTGAATCAAAAATGGGTTCGTAAGAGGGAGGGGGATGAGTGAACAAAATAGTGTATGAAAAGTTTATTTTTGTCTCTCATTTATCCTCCAACTCTGTTAGGTAATTAAATCACTTTGCAACTTTAAGTTTAGAGCCTGTCTGCCCTTTCTTCTGTGCGTCCTCCTACCAGTGTCCTATCTCACTTGACTCATGAGATTGGTGTGTGTTTTTACAGTTTTTTTCTTTCCCCTCTCCTGCACATCTGCAGCAGGAGAGAGCCGGAGTGTCAGCATTTAGTCAGGGTCAAACCCCAAAAATCCCCTTCTATCCTCTGGTGTTAACTTACTAGGTGGTCTTTGCTAAATGTGTATCCCAATGATTGAAGGTCCCCCTGTTGCCAGATGAAGAATTGTTTGTACCTGGTGGGCTAATACAATACTCATCCTTCAAAAACCACTGACCTATGAAACCACACAATGCTTATTCTGTAGGAAGAACTGGAAAGCAACCAGCCCAGTTGTGCCAACTTTTACCAGTTCTCCCGGTGGTCAAGTATGACCACCAAAGAGACCCCCAGGACAGAAGAATGCATGCATAAATGAGAGGGAACATATGTAAACGATTTCAGGGAAATGATTATCATATATATGTTTATTCTGGGAAAATCAATGAATATGTATGTAAAATGTAGTATATAAAAAAGGAATTTTTTCTGTACTCAGCATGCACAATATTTCAGAGGTGATATCCCCTTGTGCATCCAGCCCAATAAAGAATGCCTGCTTCTTAATACCACATTGATGTTAAGGAGTTTTTATTTTACCAATTTTTGGTAACAGTTTTGGTGACCCAGGTGGAGCCTACTCCTGAATTTCAACGGATCTGAGGGATCGTGGGACCTCCAGCTGGCACTGAGGGATTCTCAGGGAGAACCTGTGATCCTTGGACCAAAGGAAAACAGACCAAGGCCCCTGGTAAGATAAAGGCATTCTTTACTTTAAAGGTGTTGACCTGCCCATAAGGTACAGAAAAAGCTTTTCAGAGTTGGGTTTAAAGGTACTTAAGGTGGGAACAGGGAAGGGTTAGACTCCTTTCTAGGAGCTCCTAAATGGTAATTGGTTTGGAATACCACATGGTTTAAATGGGGAGTGGATCATCTAGTGAAGAGGGGGCACTCTGGGAAAAATTCCCCCTAGGATGCATATTAAAGCATTGGGGAAAATTGGGGGAGGACCCCCTCACTTGGAAAAAATTGGTTGAGTATTGTAATAATTGGTGGCTGAAGTATACTTCAGCAACTTGTAAAGAAAGGGGACATTGGAAAAGGGAGTGTCTCTGATGCCTTAAAAGCTGCTAAAAATATGAGGCAGACACAGCAGTATAGGGAAAAAGGGTATTACCTTGGTTTTAATAGGATCCCAGGTGCACTCTCATCAAAGGTGGAAAACATGTCGAGGAGCACATCCATGTACAAAGCTTATACAATTTTATGGACTTCACAAATTAGCATATCTACTTAAAATCCCCCAATAAGAAACTTAACAAATGAAGTAATTTTCCCCCTATTCTAATTACCTCCCCCAAGTGAGACTACAGCCTAGTTTACAAAAACATGTTCCAGAGAGGAGGCTCCGTCTAAGGTTGGTGCATCTAGTTCTGAGAAAGTTATGAATGTTTTGTTTTCCCCCTTCGAGAACCCCTAAACGAAGGTAAATATCAGACTACAAGAGTTATAAACATGTAGGGCTAAGGTACAAGGAGTGTTTGTGAAGGGTACAAGGTAAGGGAAAGGGTGACATCGCGGCGAGAGGGAACTCACGGCAGTCTCAATATGAGATATAAAGTAAGCTCCATTTTATTTCACCAAACGAGAGACTTATATACTGTTACAGAAGTTACTATTCATAGCTACACACACACCTGCAGTCTGTTCTCACACATTCAGGGATCCTCCTGTTAACTCCCTTATTCTTTTCTCATAACACTTCTGACTCCCTAATCTTTCTCATGGCATTCTTCCCACAGAACATTCTCAGGTAAACAAGCCACTGTAGCTTGTTGGAATTTTACTGAGGCCTGAGAATGCTGAAGCCTTGCTCAGGCCTGCTCAGTTAGCATGAGTTTTGCTGGAAAACTGCGTTTTCCAACAGTTCCCCCGTTTCGCTTGTGAGAACAGACGTTGTCTGTTATCAGATTAATTTGCTTTGCTATAAGTAATTCTTATTATTAGAATTGTTATAAATTTACCTAAGGAAATTTCACTAATTATTTAAATATGTTGCCATGGTCTAGAAATTGTCATTGCTGAAAACATTCACTTCACAGGTAAAGCTTAGAGAACCTTTTCCGGACAAGGACTCTAAGTTTACTTGGAAGAAGGTTTAGCTTTTATAAACTCAATTTGGTAAATGAAAATTATTTGATCACATTTTGATGCAGAACACTTGGGACTCATGGCATGTTTCCCAGCCAGTTAGAACCAAAGCTTGGCCAGAGCTTAGGTGCTAAGTGGAAGGGTTTTCTTAGAACATCTTATAAACAAGCTTTGATTAATATCAATAAGGAGAGTGTCTTAACATGTTACTATTTTTGTAGATAACTATATAAGGTGGGATGAAATATTTGAAAACAGTGGACATTATCATTTGACTTTAACTAAGAAGATAAAACTGCAAAGCTTTTGTGAGTAATAATATAAACTAACAAATTTAAAACTTAAAATTAATATCACCGAAAATGAATAAGGCTTAATCTTAATAAATCTGATTTTAAACTAACAAATAGGACTTAACTATAATGGAATTTAAAATTGATATCACTTTAACAACTTAACTCTAACAAAATTTAAAACTTAACAGAATTTAAAATTAACATCACTTAATATTACTTAACAGAATTTTAACTTTAACAGAATTTGCAACTTAATAGAATTTAAATTCGCTATTACTTAACTTTAACAGAATCTATACTTAACCAAAAGTACTTAACAGGTAGTTTAAACTATTCAGTATAACTTCACTCACAGGTTCTCATTCACACATTAAAACTCTCAAGAAATCAAAATCACACTCTCATCAATCACAGGCTTCATTTACACATTAAAGCATTCAACACACTCTCAGTAGGCCTACAATATTCACACATACACACAAATGCTTTAGCAAAATTCAGCTTTCGTTTAAGGCTTTTAGTATTCAAGGTGTTATTTTTTATCAGGATAATATCTTGTTACAATGCTTCTTTATTAGTAAATCGCTGGAAATAGGTTTTGGTCTGTTGGTCAATGCGTGGCAATGGGTGTTTCACCCTGCAAAGCGAATAATTAGAGGTTTTGGAGAGAATCTGCCGCTCCGATTCGGGTATCAGACTGCTGTTTCTGCTGGCAACGCTGTTGGTTAGTTCTGGTTCGCTGCTGAAGCTGTCAATCATTTCCTCATCCTTGGGGAGGAGTAGAGTTTAGAGTTTCACCACAGACGTCACAGTTGGGGCAGTGAAGGAGGCGTGGATGGCTCGCGGCTCCGCCCACCGGGGCACCCTCTGCGACCTCTGTTTTCGCCGTCATTTGACCGGAAACCCCGGCTGGAGCAACTTCCGCCACAGGTCTCTCTTGGTGGCATTCAGGCGGCGTGCGATGAAGGGTAGGGGCTGCCGCTGGTACTCGGTCATTGGTCACTTTCCGCTTGTTCTTTTTGTTTTTACAAGCTTCTGTGCTGTGAGTATCTCTGTTGCAGCGGGAACACCAGACTTTTTCGTTACAGTTCTTTCTTATATGTTCTTTATTCCCACATCGATAACATCGGGATGATTTCTGGTTACTTTGTTGCTTTACCCGTGATATTTGAGCTCTCTCAAACAAAGCAACTAAGATGTTTTTCGTTGTAAAATTGCCAAGCTCTGTGATACATTGAGACAGGAATAGCTTTTTCATCCAATCGAGTAACTTTGTATTCTCGGCTGCCAGCACGGAGCGCCCTCTCTCCCCACCCCTCCCTGGCGGGGGGGGCTTCCCTGGCTGCGCTGCGGCTGCCGAAGTTTTACGCATATCAAAAGCGGCACAGTAACTCACAGGTTTTTCTCTGCTCCATGCGGCTGTTATGTCCTGTGCCGTGAGCCACGCAAGGTTTTGCTTTGTGGCATGTATTTGTAAGCAGGCTACGACTTTACTCCATGGTTTGCCAAGCTTTCTTGCAATTTTATCATAGTCCAAAAGTGAAACAGCTCCATAATTCAACCACTCTCCCACACTGAATACTGTAATAGGATTTGTAAAAAATCCATAAGCTTGTCCTACCACCATCAGGCCAGCCAAATGTAACAGGCTACTTTTACTGAGTCCGTGCTTTTCTAAAAAGCATAACAATAAAATTTGGGCTACCTCTGATTCCATTGTGGTCCAGCTGGTTTTCAGGGTCCTGGTCGACACCGTCTAAGCACTCTGTTGGAGCTCGCAGTTGCCAGAGTTTGTGCAGTTCACCGAAGTGTAGCCCCCACAGTAGGCAGGTCCTATTCGGCCTGTGTCTGCAGGATCTTCCCTGATTCAGGCAAAGATTTTGACACTCCGTCGCTGCACTGCTTCGGCGCCTCTCCGTTTCCGCCGCTCCCTGCTGTTGGCGTCCGTATCACGTCGGAGTCACCATTTGACATCGCGGCGAGAGGGAACTCACGGCAGTCTCAATATGAGATATAAAGTAAGCTCCATTTTATTTCACCAAACGAGAGACTTATATACTGTTACAGAAGTTACTATTCATAGATACACACACACCTGCAGTCTGTTCTCACACATTCAGGGATCCTCCTGTTAACTCCCTTATTCTTTTCTCATAACACTTCTGACTCCCTAATCTTTCTCATGACATTCTTCCCACAGAACATTCTCAGGTAAACAAGCCACTGTAGCTTGTTGGAATTTTACTGAGGCCTGAGAATGCTGAAGCCTTGCTCAGGCCTGCTCAGTTAGCATGAGTTTTGCTGGAAAACTGCATTTTCCAACAAAAGGGTATAAAAAATGGATAAAAAGGGTATGAAAAGAAAGGACAAAAAATCATCAGGCATCATTTCCAGGCCAGGGGAAATCAAACAAGAAACCTTAACCTGGTTCTTCAAGCCATCAAGCTCATGACCTTAAGTGAAGATGAAGAATTCCCCTGAAGAAGACCAGGGTAATCATCCTCTGCTGAGCCCCTGGTTACATTATTGCTGGGGAACAAAAAGGAATTTTTTTTAAATTTATACAAGAGCAACTTATTTGGTATTGAATACTTGCAGAGGAAAACTTTGCTCCGAACCTGTAAGTGTTGTGGGTATGACAGGGAGGAAAGAGAACAGCCTTTTTTGCAACCATTGCCACTTAAATTAAGAAAACAGTGAGGGACACATCAATTTTTGTAGACGCCTGAATGCCCAATCCCGTTGTTGAGGAGAGTTTTATTGGGAAAATTGGATGCTCAAATAACGTTACGGGATGGGGAAATAAAAATTCAAATACCCAAATAAAAAGCTGTTGAGGCAAAGTTGTTTATGTTATAGGAATCAAATGAAGTGGAAGAAATCCCGTAGAGAATGCCGTTACCCCACTGGTATTGTCGGAAAACATAACTTTAGAAATTTTATTGTATCTCTCTAGTTAGTTTTAACTTGACTTTACCTAGGGAAAAGGAGCTTTCTTTAGTTTTTTTAAGAGATATAGTATCACCCTACAGAGATGGGATTAACATACCACGGAGTGGGAGTGACCCCGAAGATAACCAGAAAGATAAAGACCATTAACAGAACATCTGCAGGACATTGTGGCCACCCACCGAACATCCACAGGTCATGGGGTTATCTCAAACATTTACCAGATGCCACCTCCAGCAGGGATGAAGGCATCTGATCCCAAACAGGAATGATAAGAAAAACTGAAGAATGAAATACCTAATTAGCATCAGAAGCGAAGACATTCAGATCCAATAAGAAACCTGAATATCAGAGGTTACTCAACTCTGGTCCAATGAAACTTTAAACAATGTATCTCTATGGGGTTTTGACTGTATAAAACTCGGGAGAAAATTCCCTGAAGGTATGTGTTCTTGGAATACTTTCCTAGGCACATCCTGGCCAGCAAATAAAGTAATGCCTGATTCTCTATCACTTCAAATACAGTGTTAGAGGGTTTTTCTTTTTCCTACAGATTCGGTGACAGTATGGGCAACTGAGATGCCTGGATGATCAAAGCTGGCCAAACCAGTGAGGATTACTCTTAAACCTGAAGCCAGACCAGTAAGGCAAACACAGTATCCTATCAAGTGGGAGGTGAGGAAAGGGTTGGAGAAGCTTATGAATTTTTTTTTTTTATGTGGGAAGAGTGTGAATCAGGGTATAACACATCAATATTACCAGTTAAAAAGCAAAATGGGGAATATAGATTAGTACAATATTTAAGGACCATTAATAAAATAGTACATGATATTCACCCAATAGTAGCTAATCCGTACACACTCTTGACAGCACTGAAAGAATACAAATGGTTCACAATGCTTGATCTTAAGGATGCCTTTCTCTGTAATACCTCTTGACCCAGGTAGCTAGAAATTGTTTCCTTTTAGTGGGAGAATCCAAACAATGTTTGGAAGGTGCAGCTAACATGGACTGTGCCACCCCAGGGCTTCAAAATAGCCTCACTATATTTGTCAATCAGTTGGCAAAAGTAATTGGAAATCTGGAAAAAGAAAATCTGGACAGAACTTTACTACAATGTGTAGATGATATTCTGCCAAGACTGAAAAGAAGTGCCTCAATGCTACTATAAGTCTGTTAAATTTCTTGGGACAATCTGGATATAGGGTGTCAAAGAAAATGGCATAAATAGGCAGAGAAGCAGTAATATATCTTAATTTTGAGATCTTGCAGGAAGAAAGAAGCTTGGGAAGCAGCCGAAAAAGTCATGTGTCAGATTCTGGAGCCAAGGCCACATCCACGAGACTTTCACTTGAGAGGCAGCTGAGGGGGTGTCATAATCCATCAAAGACTCCCCAAAGTGCTAGGCCTTGCACCACAGGACTGCATGTGATGCAACAGATCCTGCTGCTAGAGACTGCTCCCTCCCCCGGGGGGAAATGCCTGGACATTGCCACCTGGCCTGAGCATATATTAACCCATGGGATTCTGTGCTTTTCGGGGGGACCATCACCACCAAGAAGACCAGCTGGAGAGGATGAACGCAACATTGTTGGAATCCACGGATGGTGATATTTTCTTTATTCTGTCTCTGTCACCCTCCTTCTGTCCCCCCCATCTCTTTTCCTACTTTTCCTTTTCTCTCTTTTCTTCTCTCTCTCTCTCTCTCATATTTACTATCAAATAAAACCCATACTATTGACTGGCATATGGTCTCGTTTGCACCTTAATTTGGGCAAAGGTATTTCCAAAGAACCTTAATAATTGGATTGTAACCCTCCCTAGGTATGGCCAGATGGTGTCAGTTATGGATTGTCAATTTTGGGGTACTGGCAAAACCCTTGTATGATCTTCCACCGAAAAATACTTGGTATGGACTCCTGAGAGTCAGAGGGCCTTTCAAGCCCTAAAAAGAGCCATAATGCCAACCTTTGCATTGGGACTCCCACACTTAATCAAACCATTTGAGTTATTTGTGCATGAAAGGATGCACCTGGCACTAGGGGTACTGGCACAGCATTTGGGGTCATGGAAGAAAACTGTCCAAACAATTGGACAATATGAGCAAAGGATGACCCAGATGCTTGAGAGCAGTGGTAGCTGCAGAGCTTTTAACCCAGGAAGCACAAAAGCTGACATTGTGACAAAAGATTACAATATACGTATCCCACATGGTAATAGCTGGTTTGGAACAAAAAGGAGGACATTGGATATTGCCAGCAGAATGCTGAAATACTTAATTGCCCTACTGGAGCAGAACAATATTGAACTTAAGGTAACTACTACTTTGAACAAAGCCGTTGTTGGGGTTTGACTCTGACTAAACGCCAGGCACCTCGACTCTTTCTTGCTACAGAAAAAAACTGTAAAAATACACATCAATCTTGTGAGTCAAATGAGATAAGACACTGGTAGGAGGACGCACAGAAAAAAGAGGGCAAACAGGCTCTAACTTAAAGTTGCAAAAAGTGATTTAATTACTTAACAGAGTTGGAGGATAAAATGCAAGGCAAAAATAAACTTTTCATACATTATTTTGTTCACCACCCCCGCTCCTTCTTACAAACTTATAGTATTCACTCCCTTTCTTCTTTTTAACAAGCTCAGGTAGGGAGGCAGAGTGTGAGGTATTTACTCAGTCCACAGAGCAGATTCATAAATCTATTCATCACCACAATTCTTCTACTACAAATACTCTTTATCTCTACTTATTTCTCTCTCTCTTTCTCTCCAGACAGTTTTTTTTCTGCTCTCACCTTCACTCTCTTAAGAAGCAGTCTCTGCGCTCACCCCCTTTCCCTCTTTCCAAACCAGCAACACAGACAGGGGGCAGGGTAGGGGTTTTCTGGTCAGTCCAATCAGGGAGAGGGGGTTCTCTACTTAGCCATGGGGTCCCTCCCACGAGAGACAGTCTTCTGGGAACTTCTTTGGCGTGGGTCCAATCTCACAAGAAATATCCCACCCGAATTCTGCTGCAACATGAGTCTTTTTGTCTATAGGATGCTGTGCAGACTCTCCCGAGCTGAGGCCAGGCTGCTTCCATGCTAGGAGCAAGGCCTTTTTCTCCTTTGCAAGGCCTTTGCAGTTTTAACTCTTAGATGAGACTCCTACTGGTTTACAGTTTTTTCCAGGCATCCACCTGCTCTTCTGGCATGGGCTGTGGGTGAATTTCTGCATTTCTGTGGACTCTATGAGCTGCAGGGGACCTCCTGCCCTCCCATGGCCTTCACCACAGCTAGCAGAGGGTTTTCAGCTCCGGCGCTTGGAGCACTGGAGCACCTCTCCCCCACCTTCTTCACTGACCTTGGCATCTCCATGCTGTTCTCCCTCTACATATTTTTACCTCTACCTCCTTTTCCTCCAACTACAAAGAAGTGAAAAAAGTGCATGCCTGCCTTGTTTTGATTTCTTCTTAAATATGTTTTCACAGAGGCATAACTAGCACCTCTAATTGGCCCAAACTTGGCCAGTAGCATGTCCATCACTCTTAGAGCCATCAGAGATTGGTTCTGCTGGACTTGATGAAAAAACGTCCAGAACTTGCACTCAGGACACACAGGAGCCTTCTTTGTGCCACTCCCCACCCCTCAGACACCTCCTCAGGCCTACCACAACAGCTTCTGAGAGGTCTAAATTTCTCCTAGATGTCAAAAAATACTTTACTGAAGTTTGGGCCAATCAAAACCACCACAGCCATGTTTCTCCAAGCTTCAGAAGAAGCCCAGAGACCTTTGTGCCATGACTGCCTAGTAACCATTGAACAAGTGTGTTCTGGCAGACGGGATCTCAAGAGTGATCCCATCTGGGACTTGGAACTGGACCTATACACAGGTGGGAGCAGCATGGTACAAAATGGAAGACAGGCAGCTGGGTGTGCAGTGATAACCTTGACCCAGGTAACAGAAGCCCAGGCTTTAACTTTTAACACATCAGCACAAAAAGCACATATAAAGACTTTATACTGTGTGCTAGAAATCCCTGAAGGAAAAAGGGCAAACATATGGACTGATTTAAAATATGTTTTTGGAATAATACATACCCACAGAGCCATATGGAAGGAAAGGGGACTGTTTTCGGCACATAGGTCTCCTATTAAGTACAAAGAAGAAATTAGTCAACTGCTACAGTGTGCAAAAGCCAAAACAAGTGGACATGATGCCCTTGTAAAGCCCATCAGTTTGGAGACTCCCCAATTAATACAGGGAATCAATTGGCTGACAAAACAGCTAAAGAGGTTGTTGAAAAATGTATCCTTGCACTAATAATGAGCAAAAATTATAATGTCCTAGAACAAAACCCAAATTATAGTAATCAGGAGAGGCAGTTAAACCCATCAACAGATCATTGGGACTAGACTCCCTGTACTTCCTTTCCAACCAGGAGATACAGTGTGCATCAGAACCTGGAATTTTGGGACCAATCCAGAAGTGGAAGGGACCATATGAAGTACTACGGCCTGAACAAAAGGTTCTGAGCCAAAGTTGACCCCTAGATGAACCTTCCAACCAAATGTCATATATATTCACTCATTAACAAAGTATTGTTATATGTATCTGTGGCAGGACGACCCCCCTCCCCCTTCTCTCTCTCTGATTGCTGGCTGGAGATCGATGGCTCAGATTAAGTTGATAGCTTAATCTGGGCTATCGAATACTGGCGCCTGGAAGCTAAGGTGAGACACTGAGAGAATGTGAAGAATTTTTGAGTGACTGCAAATACACACACTCTTTTCCTATAAAAACACCACGAAACCTCGGAAAGGTAGAAGCTTTCTACATGGACATTGGAGCGTGAAGTAAAGTCTTCTCCCCTGGGCTTGGACGCAGGCCCTGTGGTTACTTCCCATGGGATTGGGTGGGGAAGACTAATGTATTCCAGCTCCAAAATTGGATTTGGTAAAGTCATTAGTTTCTTAAATTGTATTATTCCAGCTAATTTATAGGTACCTTTCTTAACTTGCATTTTCAGCTAGCTCAAGCAAGCATTTCTTAACTTGCATTATAGTTCAAGCAAGCATTTCTTGCATTTTTAACTATTTTTATAGTTCAAGCAAGCTTTTACCCCATAATTGCATTTTAGCTATTATAGTGTTGCAATTATGCATTCATTGTGTGTCTATGTGTGTCAATCTGTTCTATGTTTGTATGTTTGTTATTTTCTGTGTCTAATAAATGGTATTTTTAGACAAATCGGCCAAATATCAAAGAATCTTGCGAACGGGACTAAGTCTTGGGGAACTAGCTATCTTAAAGTCTATCAAACTGCAAAAACTCATAAAGCTCCTGTCTCCCATGCAAGACAGTATCCATTCATTAGCAAAACATGTATTTACCTTTCCATATCTAGAAACCAAACACGGGCACATCTGGCCTTGTTAGGGGGGGTGTAGGACCAAAGACAAGTCTCTTGGTTCCTCTTTGAGCCCTGGCCAGGTTTTGGGAGAAAGCCAACAGGAGAATGAAATTAAAAGTTATGTCAGTGTTGCCTAGAAATAGAACAAACCTTCCCAAACAACATTAGAATGATAATATAAAAACAAACCTTTACTTTAAAGCCTTCAGGTACACAATATGGCGAAAACTGCATGTGGTACAGCAATTCTACAATTTTTATAAGGTTAGTTGATTAGTATACCTGTCATATGTTGGCCAAATAGAAGAGTAGTTGGTTAGGTAATATTTCACCAGGTTCTGCCCCATTGGAATCGGTCCAGGGGCTTCTTCACCCCACTTTGTTCTGTCTTTCCAGATTCTGGTTGGAAAACAGAATGTCCTTGTAGTTGGTTCTCTTCTTGGAAATAAGACTAAACAGTATTTCAGGAATGTGTTAGAAGATTAGTTTATTGTTCTGAAATGTAGGGGGAAAGGGTAGGAAAAGTACTAGGAGCTACAGCCATGCATTAGCAATCTACAAAGCTACAAATATATGAAAAATGTATAAAAAGCTAAAAATCTTTAGGCATCATTCCCCCCTTTAGAGACTTGACAAAAATTCTATATTGTCTAGTCTCTACCACTTTCATTTAACATTAGAACAAAAAGATGACCAGAAATCACAGCATCAAATCATACAGCCAGATATTATACAGACACCAGCTATCAATATAGCCAGTATGAATAGTCATTTTATCCAAGCCCAATTTGGTAACCACGAAGTAAATGTATGAAAGATACTTTCAAAGTCCAGTGAGTCATCTGCAAGAGTTACCTGATATAAAATTTGAGTTTGTTTCCAGATTTCATCCAAATCTTTATTAATCCTTCAATTTTGATCTACAAAAAAACAACAACTAGTGTTAATGATGGTACACACCCCTTTGTGAGGCTTGAACAAAATCAAGACCCATTCTGTTTTGCAGAACCACATGAGACAAACCATGGACTTCTTTTTGTAAGGCCATGTTTTCATCTGAAGTTTGATTCTCAATATGTTCAATAACGGCTTAAATGTTAACAACTGCTTTCTCCAGTTCAATTGCTCCTGAAGAAGGAATAAGAGCCCTAAATGCAATATGGACAATTGTGGGACACTCAACGAGGGGATTGTTGGATCTTTTCACCCTCCTTACATAAGTACTCATCCACCCACTTTTTTCTTCAATGTGATCAGATATTGTTATGTTTGGAATTACAGCCCCAAGGGCACAAGCCCGATCATTATCAAAGGGCAAAACTTTCCAGGCCTCATTTTCACATATCCAATACCATCCTGAGCTTTGTGGGGGAACCATTCTCCATGGTGTCTGTGCCCATGCTATTAGGGATTTTGGGTTCACCTTTTGCTCAGATTTCGTTTCATGACACTTTGGAGGGAGAATGACCTTTTTGTGACATTAAAAATCATGCTGGGAACCTTATAATTTTCTTAATCAGGAATTAGGCCACTTAGGTTAATGGGCAAGTAGTCCTTAGTGACTTGTTCCCACTTCTTGGAATGGTTTGTCTGATTCATTAAGACAGCAATCAACAGACAGTTACTATTCCCATCAATTGTTGGCATTTGAGTACAAATCCAACAGCTGTTCGTATGAAGAGCTTTGGATACATTTTGGACTAGAGCCACATGCAAATTTTGGGTCCAAATCTGAGTCATGGTTACCAACTGTGCGGATAACAAACACAAGAACAGTTTAAACCACATCATTATCTTCATTTGTATTAGTCTGCGGCATTAAACAGTCTCCACGATGGTATGGTGAAGACACTTGATTGCAAAAATCCAGGGTTCTTAAACTGCTAGTTTGTTATGAGTTTACATACTTGTGAGGCACAACAAATGTGCTTAACCAACCACCATAAACCATGATAGGAACATGCGTCAGGTGTAACCAACCACCAGCCCCACGGTGTGAGCACCTATTGGTTCTAATAATTGTTTTACAATTATGTAACTTGTTTTTCACCTCTAGTTTAGCTGAGTCACTCCCAGAATGCTTTTCTAGTTAGCCGAAGTAACAGAAGTGAGCAAGGATTTTACAAGGGTAACAAGGCCCTCACTTTGTAAGGCCTTTCTGCTCTGCAACATTAGTCTCTGTTTTTTCAGGTGTTTCAGGAGCAGAAGCCTTCTTAACTCTGTAGTAGTGGATCCAGGGCCCTTTGCCAGCGACCTTGACTGTGGTGAAAGTAGTCAGCAGGACTTGGAATGGTCCTCTTACTTAGCTTGCACGGGGTCACTGTCCCACCATTTGACATAGACCCAGTCTCCAGGCTGGAACAGATGAGCAGGTGTGTCCAATCCTATGGGTCTGGATAACATAACAAATCTCTGGAGCTTCTGCAAAGTGGAACCTAAAACCATTAAATACTTTTGTAAGTCAATTTTCCCCCTCACAGGGATTTCTCCTGGTGTCTTGGTTTGAAAGACAGGTGTTTGCTAAGAGAGGTGGGACCCTCCCTTAGAATAGAGAATGTGACCCCCCTTCCCTCCAAATTATTTTAACTTTGGAATCAAGGGCTTTCAGGCAAAGGTATGGGGAAAGGAATAACAGTTCTTTACTAGTATCTATACCAGAGTAAACAAGCAATAACAAGAATAGCAACAACAAACAAAACCAGAAAACCAGTGGTAGATGTCCCTGGGCTGCCAAGCACTTTCCCGTTTGGTGTAGTCACGGTCACAACCAGCAGGGGTGCTGTTGAGCTCCCAGCCAGGCAGGGCAGGTGCAATGACTCCCAAGCAGCTGCAGGTGGCGCTGTGGCGCAAGGTCAGGTTGGTCTGACGAGGTTGGTAATGGCAGGCAGGCTGGCAGCAAGCAGTGTGCAGCAGACAGCTCAGAACGGCGAGCTGGGGAGGCAGAGGCTGGTTCTCCTGTGCTAGCCAGCAAGGTGGCAGGAACTCTGCAGTTATGGCAGATGCCGCAGTGCATTCCAGCAAGCGGGGCAGGGGCAACGACAGCCGGACTCTTCTGCAGTTGCTGCAAAAGTGCAGCCCTGAAAGCGCGCGCTCCCAGTGGGGAAAAGGGTTGGATCCCGTGCCTTTTCTCAAGCAAGAGCTCACCCAGCCAGGAGGAGAAGGCAGAGCACAGTTGGACATCCCGCGGTTGCAGCCAGAAGCAAAAACAGCAGCTTTCCTCCCGGTGTCCCATGAGCTAGTGCCCTGTCCCAATGGGCAGAGTGTGTCCTCCCCTCGCCCCACTCAGCTACAGCCTTTGTCTCTTACAAAAGAATTAATGGCTCTGAGCACTTGGTAGTTGGTTTCCTAGTAACAGGGATGGAGAAAATTCCAACCCCCCCCCAACCTTCAACACCTGTGTCTTGGTTTGAAAGACAGGTGTCTGCTAAGAGAGGTTGAACCCTCCCTTAGGACAGAGAATGTGATATTCCCCTCCCTCCAAATTATTTAATTTTGAAAATCAAGGGCTTTCAGGCAAAGGTATGGGAAAAAGGAATATCAGTTCTTTACTAGTATCTATAAACAAGCAATAACAATAATAGCAACCACAACTAGAACCAGAAACCAATAGCAGATGACTTTTTGAGCTGCCGAGCCTTTTCCCGTGTGGTGTAATCATGGTTGCAAGCAGCAGGGGCGCTGTTGAGCTCCTGGGCGGGCAGGGCAGGTGCAATGACTCCCGAGCGGCTGCAGGTGGCGCTGTGGCGCAGGGTCAGGTCAGCCTCAGGCAGCTGGTAATGGCGGGCAGGCTGAAGAGCAGGCAGGGCAGCAAAGCAGCTTGGAGCAGCAAAAAAGCAGGGCAGCAGGGGCAGGCGCTGGCTCTCTCCCAGCTAGCTAGCGAGGTAGCAAGGATTTCTGCAGTCACAGCAGATGCCACGGTCTCGTGCGGCAGAGGGCGGGGGCAGGCGGCAGAGGCAGCCCGACTCTCCCAGCAGCTACTGCAAGGGAACGCAGCCCCGGGGAAATGTGCACTTCCCAGTGGGAAAAAAAGGTTGAATCAAAGCTCACCCAGCCAGGAGAAGAAAACAGGGCACAGTTGAATTTCTTCTGGTCCCGGCCAGAAGCAAGGAGCAACCTCTCTTCCCGCTGTCCGAGGATGAGAGTGAGTGTTCCAACGGCTCGCTCTTCTCTTCCCCTGCCTTGCCCAAGCACACCCTTTGTCTCTTACAAAAGAGTTGATGGCTCTAATCACCCAGCTATTTGTTGCTTAGTAACAGTGATGGAGAAAAATTCCAAGGCATCCCCCAACCTCCAACAACCTGGCATATGCAGAATTTTATACGGCCTGCTATACAATATTTCATAGGGACTTATGTCGTCCCTCCACCTTGGTTGTATGCAGATTCTCAGTAAGGCTATAGGCAAGGCCTGAACTCATGTCATGTATATCTCTTGAAAAATTTTGCTAATCTGTGCTTTGGGGGTTCCATTCATACATTTTACTTTACCATTTGCCTGGGGTCTGTAGGGTGTTTGCAGATCCTAAGTAATTCCAAAAATTCTACTAACCTCCCCCAGTTTGGTCGCAACAAAATGTGTCCCTCTATCTGATGACAACCCCAAATTAACCCCAAATCAACCCCAAATCTTGGAATTATATGATTGAGCAAAACTTTTGCCACTTCTTTTTTTGTGTTAGTATGAAATCAGTAAGCTTCAGGCCATCCACTGAAGGTGTCAACCAACACTAGTACATACCTGTATCCTTCTTTACATGGTAACTCAGCAAAATCTATTTGCCAGTAGTCTCCGGGAAGGTCTCTGGCCTTTGTCACCCCTAGCACCACTCTTTGCTCTTATCAGGATTGTTTCGACAGCAGATTTCACGTTTACTTACTATAGACTATACAACTTTGATCATTCCCCTTCCTATTACTACCTTTTTCAGATGTTTCAAAAGGTTTTCTGTTCCCCAATGGTTGTCCTCATGTTCCTGCCGAGCTATCTCCCAAAGGAGCATATGTGGGACTACAACCTGTCCTGTTGGTGTAACAGCCCGACCGCTTTCTTTGATTTCAGCCTTAAGGGACTCAATTAACTGGTGGTCTTTCTGATCATACTTTGGGGCAAGCTCTGACAGATCGATTTCTTTTTGTGGTACTACTCCGAGAATGCCTTTTCCTGCAGCCTCTTTTGCTATTTCATTGGCAAAACGATTCCCCAATCTGGGAATTGTTTTCCCTTTTTGAAGAGCTTTGCAATGCATAATAGCCATCTCTGTAGGCTTCCAAATACTCTGCAGGAGTGCAAGGATCTGTTCAGCATGTTTGATTCCATTACCTTGAGTGGTCAGCAGTCCTCTTTCCTTCCAAATGGCTCCATGGACATGGACAACACTAAATGCATATTTAGAATCAGCCCATATATTCACCTTCTTTCCTTCACTCAGTTCTAGAGCTCTTGTTAGTACAATCAGTTCAGCTTTCTGTGTTGACATATCTGGTGGCAAGGCCTTCACTTTGATTACTTTATTCATGGTTGTCACTGCATAACCTGTCATTCATTTACCATCTGTCATGAAGCTGCTTCTGTTGGTATACAATTCCCAATCTGGATTTTCTAGAGGCACGTCCTTCAGGTCTGGTCTGCTGGAATAGGCCTCTTCTATGGTCTGTAAACAGCCATGTTCAGGCACACTGTCGATCAACATGGAGGACAGAAACATGGCAGGATTGACAACCGAAGTAATTTTTAGGGTAACACCATCTTGTTCCAACAACATAGACTGGTATTTGAGCATCCTGCTAGGGAACAGCCAGCGGCCCCTCTTTTCTTCGAGTACAGTCAGTACTGCATGGAGTACATACACTACAATGTATTGCCCAAGGGTGGATTTCCAGGCCTTTTGAATCAATATAGCTGCCCCAGCTTTCAAACACCAAGGTCACCACCCTTGGCTAACATTGTCTAGCTGTTTTGAAAAGTAGGCCACATCACTTTGCTGGTTTCCAAGGAACTGTGCCAGTACTCCCAAAGCAACATTCAGCAGCTCATAGGTGAATAATTAAAAATGCTTAGTTAAGTCCAGCAGTCCTAATGCTGGGGCTGACATCAAAGAATGTTTCAGCTGTTTAAATGCAGCTCTGGTACTATTTGTCCACATAACAACTCCCTTATCGGCCACTTTTAGTGCTCCATACAGGGGTTTTACCAGTAACCCATAATTTGGTATCCATAAGTGACACCAACTTACCATTCCCAAGAAGGCTTGCATCTTTCTCATGGTTCTAGGTCCGGGGAGATGATAGATGGCTTCTTTACAATCTTTGCTGAGTCATCAATGTCCACGGAAGATCTCAAGCCCCAAATAAATCACTGTTTCCGGCAATCTGTGCTTTCTCTTTCAAAACTCTATACTCAGTCTCAAAACGTTTAACAACCATACAGTGACTTGAATGCAGTCATCTAGACCTTTGGCTGCAATTAGTATATCATCTACGTATTGTAAAACAACATCTCCTGGTTCTTGTCTTCTCCAGTCCTCTAATTCTTTTGCCAACTGGTTTCCAAATATTGTTGGGCTATTCTTAAAACCCTGGGGTAGGACTGTCCAGGTGAGTTGGCTTTTTCTCCCTGTTTCAGGATTTTCCCACTTGAAAGCAAAAAGTTCTTGACTATTCTTATTTACAGGAATGCAGAAGAAGGCATCTTTGAGATCTAACACAGTGAACCACCCTAAATCCTCTGTCAATGCGGTCAAAAGGGTATAGGGGTTGGCGACAACTGGGTGAATATCCTCTGTTATTTTGTTAATTCCCCTTAAATCCTGCACCAATCAGTAGCTTTTCCCATCAGCCTTTTTTACTGTCAGGATGGATGTGTTGTATTTGGATTCACATTCAACCAATAACCCAAATTTAAGGAACTTCTCAATATACTGAGTCACAGATTAACTCCACAACTCAAATAGTTATGAAGTAGGTATGCATTTATTCCAGCTGGGGTGCATGGTGGGTAGCCCCTCCAAAAGCATGCACCCCTCAACAGCACTTCACTAGGTTTATATTAGGTTACAGGTTGCATATGCATGAAGTTACACAATGCCCCTATACATATTCATTACCTATCCCAGCTTCATATTATAATGAGTTCAAAGTTCATTTAAATATGCTCGCACAAGCGCAGTGCCATTTAATTAATTGAGTTGGTGGGCTTTGAAGGTTGTGGGAGGCAGTAACAGAGTATTCCTCGAGATGAACTCTTCACCTTGTTTCCCTTGGTTCTTGGTCCAAGTCCAAGCCTTAGAACTAACTTGAGCCCGTTCGGGGGTCCAAGAGCAGGATGTTCAGTCACACTAGGTAATTTTTATCAATTATTTGTCTTTCTTCTCTGTATCGTCCCTTTTGCTAGGCAAGCACAAAACCATTAAGCAAATGATACATTGTTTTCAGCAAGCACTTCCTAGTAAATCATTACCCAACCTCTGGCTTCCTAAATCAGTTCCAGAAGATTGTTATCCAGCTTCTGGTCCCCCCTAAATTAGTAGCTTCTAGTCCCCCTAAATCATATAGGGGCTAATGCTTTACAACTTTCTAACTTCAAAGGGTATTGTTTTTGTCTTACAGGTGTGGCTCCTGGTTTGAGTGCTATGGTTACAGGTTCTGCCCATTGGGTCCTCCCAGGAAAATCACTGGCCCACACTATTGTAATAACAGAATTTTCAACTTCTGTGGGGATTTCACCACGGTCCTCCTGTATGAAAAGGGCAGCTGCTTCCACAAATTTAGTTTCAGGAATTATAACTTGAATTCTCCTTCCTTTGCAAAATTTAATTTCAGTTTCTAATTTCTCCAATAGGTCCCTTCCTAGCAAAGGCTTAGGAGCATTTGGCATGTAGAAGAATTGGTGAGTCACCCAATGTTTTCCCAATTTAAATTTCAATGGTTGGAAGAAAGGCCTTGTTTTATCTACCCCTGTTGCACCAACCACTCTTACAGTGTGTTGACTTAATTTCCCTTCTAAAGTATTTAATACAGAATATGTTGCTCCCATATCCACTAAAAACTCAATTTCATCTTTCCCCAGCTTAGCTATAACCAAAGGCTCTACTGGGGAAGAGACCTTTGGTGCCCCTCATTCCTCATTCACAGCTAGTTCAGGAACTGGGTTTGGAAATTTTTTTTCACCAACACTGGACACTCCTTTTTCCAGTCCCCCTTGTTTTTGCAAAAAGCACATTGGCTCTTATCCAGAGAAGTACCCTTTCTATGTTCCTTAGAAGTCTTCCTGATCGACCCCCTTACCATGCTGGCATTTGCATTTATTACACTCATGGCAATTCACCCCATCTTTTGGATCTTAAATTTTTGAGCCCTTATTTCGATATACCTTCCAAGCCATATCCAATAATTTACCTAGATCTTCCCTCTGCTATACCTTTTGCAGTTTTATCCTTATAGTGTCTGCAGACTGCCCTATAAACAAATAGACCAGCTGTGCCTTCCCTTCAGCTGATTTGAGGTCCAGAATTGTGTACTTTCGTGCTGCCTCTTTTAGCCTATTCAAAAAGTTTGTTGGAGTTTCATCTTTATTTTGCTTTATGTCCTATAATTTTGACCAATTTATTGCTTTAGCAATAGCATTTCTTATCCCATAGACTACCCAATTCTGATATTGTTTCAACCATTCCATTTGCTCTGTCACATTGGGGTCCCACTTTGGATCCTCTGAAGGGAAAAAAAATAATTAACTGACCCTTGAATAGTACCAGCCACTATCTGTGCCTCTATTGCAGACCAAATTGCCCTCCTTACCATGTCTTTCTCAGTTCTATCGAGTAAAATGTCCATCATGGCTTCTAGATTGTTCCAGTCTGGATTCTGCGATTTAATGGCTCTTTCTACAAAATTAGCTACCTTTTCTGGATTGTCTCTATACTCCCTGACTGAGGCCTTCCACTGCTGCAGCTCAACAAGAGAAAAGGGAACCCTTATTAAGACAGGACCCTGGGTACCCATAGCTTGTCTCAAGGGGGCTTGTATAACAACATCTTCCTGTTTGGACCTGGTACATCCAGGGACAGGGCTAGAGGCCTCTATGGCTTCCTGTGCTCTTTTCCCTTCTCTTCCCCATCTCAACAGATGTTTTTCCCTCAGTTTCCTCCTCTTCCGAGGAGGTGTCGGAGTCTATGCTGGTAGGTTCACTTTTAATAGTTCTTGGTTTTGCAGTTTCCCTTCTCAAGGGAGGAGGAGAGTATGGAGGCTGGACCCACCTTTTCTTCCTTGTGGGGGCCCATGTTATTTTCCTGCCTGCAAAATTGGAGCAAAATTTTCCTAACAAAATGTGGGCTTGTCAGGGGTCCTTCCACCGTTTGGGGACAGCGGGCAGCAAGTGGAGCTGAAGGCGCGCCTCACCCAGTTTTGGTGATCAGCTCCCCTTGGTGGTTGCTGGCACCGGGCGATTGATTGGGTACCCGAGACTGTCCAGGAGACAGACAAGTGGCGGACCATGGGGGTCCGTGAAGAGTCCGCAAGGAAGGACCACTGAAAATCTCACCGGTGAGTACAATGGGAACTTTGGGGAGTAAACCTGAAAGGGCACCCATGGAGGGCAGCACAGGTAAAGCCAGGAAAGGGTCCTGGCAAAAGGGATGATGATCCCAAAATATCTCCGAAGAGTCCCTTGGGAGAATGTTGAGGTAGTTTGCACATTCTCCCAGAAGTAAGGACAATCCATGCCTGGGGGAGCAATAAGGGGAGTCGAGAAGGGGTCTTGGCAACAAGGGATGGCTGGTGTTGGTATGTTGGGAAAAGATTTCTTGAAGGGGAGTGTGGAGGAATATGGTTAAGGCAAAGTAGAAGCAGAAGGCATTTATCCTCAAAATTTGCCAGCTGATCCAGGGCCGGCTGCAGGTTCTTTGTATCCCCGGCTTCCAGTACAGGGCAAACAAGGAAGTCAGGATTTAAAGGTGTTTCTCTATGGTGGAGAGCAGCAGGACCAGGCGTGGAAGTGCGGGACAGGGAGCACCGGCTGGGGGCAAGGGTATGCTAGGTGGGGGAGGGGAGGGGCCGTTTGGACACTGCAGCAGGACGGGGACTGGCTCTAGTATATGGTGTATGGCGAGGAGGGTTAGCACAAGGAGCAGGAAGGAATATCTGGGAAATGCGGACTGTACGTGGAAGGATTAGGATTTTCTTTCAAGGATTTTGTTTGGGTCACTGGAGAAACTAATGATTTTGAACTGTGGGAGAATGAACACCCACAGGAAGTAGCAGAGGGGGGCTAGAGGAAGGGCAGAATAAGTCCCTGGATTAACTGGGGATACAGCAAGTGTATGTAAGAAGGGATGAGGAAAAGGCGAAGGCGAAGGCAAAAGTGATGGTAGAGTTTTTACAGCCCCAGAGGGATAAACTGCAGGGCCCAAGGCCTCCCCCAGGACAGAGGGGATGGGATCAGCCACAAGGACGTGGCAGAGGCATTGCCTCCCCAGCAGGGGAAAGCTGACCAAAACAGCGGTTGGGAAGGGATCAGTGTGCTATTTGCAGGGCAGAGGGACACTGGAAGCAAGAATGTCTGCAGAAACAGCTGGATCGTCCAGAGAAGGAAGTCTAGCAATTAATGGAGATGGACTGTTAGGGGTATCAGAGGTTCCCATTATACCAGAGACCCACCACACTGGAGCCCTTAATAACATTTACAGTGGGTCCGGACCGAGAGGAGGTGTTTCCTGATAGACACAGGGGCCTCTTGATCCACTTTGAATTTTATACTGAGAAAGGAGTGGTCAAATAGATAACCCAAATCTATTTACACTTCAACTATCCTTATTTCTTTGATCTTTTGCCCCTTCCACCAGCATGGCACCCGTCCAGGGCTGAAGGCTGATAACAGTTCTGGCCTTGTGGATTCCCTTAATCTTATCAAGATAAAAGGGGGCAAAAGGAATCCATTTGAAGCCAGCACAAGAAATCGCTAATAATATTAATGACTTATGAGAAGTAATTTATATAACCACTCCTATCCTGGGGAATGTGATGAATATTCATGAATTTTACCTATAACACTGTGTCTTTGGAGGTACCGGTGTGTGTGTGTTTGTGGAGTGAACTCCCCACAGCTGGTGCACCAAATAAAGCAAATGCCCACTTCTCTGACTTTGTCTCTGAAGTGTCTCCAGGCTCAATTGGGGCGAATCAATACCTAAAGGGAAGAATTGTCAGAGTTCTTTAATTATTCAGGGTGTAAGTGAGAAAGAGGAGTGCATGTGCTTTATTCAACCACTATTAGTAGATGTGGGTGATACGTTTCAAATGCATGAATTTCTGTTTGTTCCTAATTGTGATTACAATTTACTGGAAAGGGATTTGCTGGCTAAATTGGAAATGCAAATTAATATTGTAAAAAGTGATACAGAGGCTAACACTATTTTAACTTTGTGTAAAATGTCTGAGAAGGCCTATGCTGCAGTGAACCCAGAATTGTGCGCAGTCCCAGGGAAATATGAAAAATTAGATACGGAGCCTCTCCAAATTACTTTGAAACAACCAGGACAAGTAGTGTCTAAAAAGCTCTTTTCAAGGGAGGGAAGGAGGGGGTTACAGCCTGTTATTGAGTCCCTGCTAAAGGCAGGTCTTTTGGAGCCGTGTATGTCTCCCTATAACACTCCTGTCCTGCCACTTAAAAAACTGGATGAATGGACACCAGAAGAAAAGCAGAATTTTAAAGTGTTAAAAAAAAAAAAGCAGATTAGCTGAGGCTCCTGCCCTAGCCCTTCCAGACAGGGAAAAAGAATTTTAATTATATGTGGATGTAAAACAGGACCATACTAAAAGAATTTTAGTATGGGAACACAGGGGAACATGGCAGCCTGTTGCTTACTTTTCTAAGATGTTAGACCCAGTGGCCAGAGGCTGGCCTCCTTGTCTGCAGAATTGTGCAGCCACAGCTTTAATGGTAACTGAAGTCCGCAAACTGATGACAGGAGAATCTCTTATTGTTGAAGTCTCTCATCAAGTTAAAGTTTTGTTAACTGAAAGAGCCTCTAAGTGGATGACTAGTGCTTGGTTATAACAGTATGAATCTTGTTTAATGGAACAGGAGGATTTAGAATTGAGAAGTGAGGAGGGGTTTAACCCAGCCTTTTGTTTGAATGGTCCTGGTGAAGGGGGCTGGGAAGAAATCCGTGACTGCATTGAAGTGATATATCTCCAGACCTGGGCTAGGGAAGATTTGGGAGACACCCTCTGGCCTGAGGGAGAAAATGTGTTTATTGATGGGTCTTCAAAGGTAAAAGGGAAGTGAGTTACAGGATATACTTTTATTAAGGGAAGCAAATTAGAGGAAGGGGGGAGGTAATCACCCACATGGTCAGCTAAAACAGTGGTGCTATATGCACTTGTAAGAGCCTGTGAATTATATCGGGACAAGATAGTGAATATTTTTACTGATTCTAGATATGCATATGGAGTGATACACACATTTGGGAAATCATGGGAGGAATGAGGTTTATTAACCTGCAGGTAAAAAATGTTCGCTAATGAGAGCCTAATTTCTCGCCTATAGGAGGTGGTGAATTTACCAAAAGGGGTGGCAATAATACACATTAGGGGATACCAGGCAGGGTGCTCAGAGGAGGCAATAGGTAATTGACTGGCTGATGAAGAGGCTTGGAAAGCTGCACTGTTGTCAGAAATCTCTGAGATCCTCCCCTTGCACCCAGTAGTCCCATCGCTGCCAGAGAAACTGTCTTTTCCACCAGAGGAGCTTGAGATAATTAAAAATAGTGGGGCAGAGGAAAGAGGAGATAATTGGTTTACAAGGGATGGTAAACAATGTATACAAAAAACTCTGGCCCTTCAAATATGAAAACAACTCCATGAAGGGAGTCATTTGGGCTATCGAGAATTAGCAGAAGCTTTCCTCAATATATATGCTGCTGTGGGTGTTTTTGATCTGGCAAAACAAGCTGTTGAAGGTTGCTTAATTTGTGCTAAAGCCAAAGTTCCAAGGGAGGGAGGCCTTGGGCTATACGTCCCTTTCAAAGATGCCAGGTGGATTTTACTGAAATGCCCTGAGTGGGAAGGCTTAAATACCTGCTGATAATAGTATATCAGCTAACAGGGTGGCCAGAAGCATTCCCAACTGCTTCAACAATTACAGAATCAATTATTAAAGTATTTTTGGAACAAATAATTCCAAGATATGGGACTGTGGAAGCAATAGACTCAGATAGGGGAACTCATTTGACAGGAAAGATCCTCCAAGGCATTATGGATGTTTAAGAATACAATGGAACCTCCATACCCCCTGGCACCCCCAGAGCTCAGGTCAGGTAGAAAGAATGAATGGAGAAATAAACACCTTTTGAAGCTGGTGATAGAAAATAAGATGCCATGGGTATGGCTTTTGCCATTGGCTTTGGCAAGAATAAAGGCCAGACCCAGAGAATATATTAAATTATCTCCCTTTGAATTAATGTTTGGAATTCCTTACCCTTGTAATTCTCAACCTGGGGGGGGGGGGGTGGAGATAAGTGATGTATATTTAAAACAATATGTGGCCTGGATACTGTCTGTTGTGAAATCTCTTCAACAGGAAGCTCAGCTGACACAGACCCTGCCTTTGGATTTTGCTGTTCATAACATCCAACCAGGAGATTGCGTCCTAGTTAAGGTGTGGAAAGAAGCACCACTGGTGGTGAAGTGGCATGGACCTTTCCAAGTGTTTCTGACCACAGAAACAGCCATCAAGACAGCTTAACACAGGCGGACCCATTAAACTCGGGTCAAGACCTCTAAAGCCCTGGAGATTTGGACATCTCAGCTGGAGGAGAAGGATGGGAGGCTGTGACTGACACTCCACAGGAGCGGACTGGAGCAGTAGCCAGGGCGTTGACATCAGGGGAAGTCCCATGTGCCTACCCACAGGCTGTCTGCTGAAATAGTCTGTATGGGCATCTCTCCTTTCACATCTCCAGTCATTGGTGGGCTAATACTTGCTGTCACTGTTTTCTTTATGTTAAGTGGTTTCTGTGCCTTCACTCGCCACAAGTGGTGCAGAAGACAACATGAGAATTAGATTAGGTGATTAGATTACAACATTAGAATGCTTTTCTTAATATTAATAATCATACCTTTATATTGTCAGCTAGGTTTGGGCCAGGGGTGGGAGAATCAAGTTGTAGCCTTAGGAGAAGTAGCAAAAGTTTTTAACCTCAGCAATTGTTGGGTCTGCTGAGGGCCAGGAGGATCTGTAGACTGGCCATGGGTGGCCAGCCCAGTCAAACCTAAATGGTGGGTCAGCCCCATAAGTGAGGTCCATAATGGGAGAGGGTTTTGGGATGAAGAAGGAAGTCCATGGCAACTTCATTCTTCTGAAAAAGGCATTTATTGCCTAAATAGGACAGGGGGTGTATATGTAGGAAAAAGCATTTGTGAATGGACTTTATCTTTGGGTTTAAAGTGTTGGACCCCCAATTGCTCTCCCTATGATTGTTCCAAATATCAAGGTAGATGGAATCAAATGCATGTTAAGCTCAGTGATGGTAGCTGGGTAAGGTGTTTCTACCACACTTACTGCAGGGGCTTTGAAGGCTGTAAAGCAGTGGGGAGGTACAAGTTTTTTGACCACTTATTTTTAAGCTGCCCTCAAGATAATTCCATAAGTAGGACACATGTTGTCCATGACTATCACTGGAAGTGGCAACACCGGAATGGAACCCAAACCCTTTTTAATAAGTTCTGATCTAGATCTCACAAAACAGATCTGGGATGTAACTGTAGATGGAAACCTCATGTGGGAGTTTGGAAATGGAAATATTGTGACTCTTATGGTGGGGCAACTATTGTTGGAGGACCATTAGGCCTAGGAAACAAGCTGTATTTTGACCCACCAATTGATGACGAAGGGTAGGAAGGCCCCTTTGCTAACAGAACCTGGGCTTTGAAAGGACATTACTGGATACATGTGGCCAACATGTTTATCGCAGGTTACCTCCAAACTGGCCAGGGATATGTTATATAGGGTATATTAGACCATTCTTCTTTTTGCTACCACAAGTGCAGGGGAATCAGTTAGGAATCAAAGTATATAATGATTTAATTAGAGAAAGGTGGTTAATTGATGCATCCCTGTCTGGAGGGAGCACCCAAAAATGGGGAAAAGATCAATGGCCACCAGAGTGAATCATACAACACTATGGACCAGCCACTTGGAATCCTAACGAATTAATATCAGGTGCCAGGGAATCCATTTATAATTTGAATTGGATAATTAGGTTAAAAACTGTCTTTGAAATAATAAGCAACCAGACAGCTTCAGCTCTTGACCTTCTTGCTGACCAATCCGCTGAGATGAGGAATGCAATATTTCAGTATTGAATGGTATTATATTATCTATTAGGAGAAGAAGGGTGAGTGTGTGGAAAATTAAATGACTCAAAGTGTTGTTTGCAAATAGATGACAATGGAAAAGTAGTGAATCATAACAAAAGGAATAAAAAAGTTAGCTCGTGTACCAGTCCAAACATGGAAAGGGTAGGAATGGGACATGTTTTTGTGGTTACCTGGTGGACTATGGGTTAAACGAATGCTCTTTTTCCTCTTATGTGCTATAGCAACTCTAATCTTTTTACCATGCATGATACCTTGCTTAGTGCAACTCATTTGGCATGTGATCAAGGGGATGCAGGAAGTAGCCATACCTACTGATCCAGAAATGGCTACAAAAGGATAGAGAATGATGTCACTGCAAATAATTGCAAAACCAAGAAAGACCCAGGAAGAGAAAATTAAGTCAATGGTAACTAAGGTTTGTAAAGACAATTGCTGAGAAAATAACAAGAGGAGAGATTGAAAGGAATGAGAGGGATGTGTGTTTACAAACAAACTGTGGGTCTGCTTGTAGATAAAGCCAGATACCGATAGGTGAAAGAAGCAAAGGGGGGAAGCATAAATTCCAGAGGAATTCCACTAATTGACACAGACTTGTTCACCCAAGGCTGTGCTAAATTCCTGGACCTAGAAGAAAAGAACAGAGATACAAAGAAAAAGGGGGGATGGGTGTGTTTGTGTACATTAGAAGGGGGTCTGTATTAGGCGATTTGGGAAGTCTGTACCTCTCAAGTACTTCAGCCAATGGGGAAAGAGAGAGGGAAATGTGGCTGGGAAATTAGGATAAAAAGAAGGCTGTGCCCTCCAGCAATTTGAGACCCCATGGGAAATGCCCCATGGCCTCTACCTTTATTCAAATAATGTTACAGGACTCAGCTGTCTCCATTTTGGACATTGTGGCAGGATGTTCCCCCCTCCTCCTCTCTCTCTCTGCTTGGTTGCAGAAGATGGATGACTCCAGTTAGGTTGACAGCCTGGCCGGGGTTATCTGTTGGCGCCCGAAAGTCTAAAACCGCTACCTGTAATTCATATTGTGGAATGAAGAGAGAATGTGGGAAAATAAACAACAATAATTTTGGTGACCACACAAGGCACACTTTTATCCTATAAAAACTCACGGGTTTTCACAAAAGGTAGAAGCTTTTCTACATGGATACTGGAGCGTGAGGAAAAGCCTCTCCCTGATTTAGGGTAAAATAGAAATTATTAATGTAAAAGAACTAGAAGCTGGATAATAGTAATAATAATATTTTTGAACTGATTTAGAGAGCCAGAGATTGGATAATGATTTACTAAGATATGCCTGCTGCAATCCATTTATTATTCACTTAATGAATTTGTGCCTACCTGTTATCGGGGAGGATGGAGAGAAGAGAGCCAAATAATTGAGAGAAACCACCAAGTGTAACTGAGCATCCTGCCCTTGGACCCCAGGACCGGTACAAGTTGGTTCTCAGGCTTGGACTTGGACCAAGAACCAAGGGAGCATGAACCAAGGGAACAAGGTGAACAGTTCATCATGATGAAGACTATTGATCAGGTAGTAATCAATCATTTGGGACCCTTGCCCACAATTAATCTGAGACACTGTGCTTGCGCGGGCATATTTAAATGAACTTTGAACTCATTATAATACGAAGCGGGGATAGGTATTGAATATGTATAGGGGCTTTGTTTAACTTTACGCATATGTAATCTGTAACCTAATATAAACCTAGTGAAGTGCTGCTGACAGTGTGCATGCTTTTGGAGGGGCTATCCCCCATGCACCCCAGCTGGAATAAACACATACCTACTTTATAACTTTCTGAGTTGTGGAGTCATTTCGTGCTTTATTTGGCACCCCAGGTGGACAAGATTTGCCTGGCTGCAGGATCGACTGAGGGGCTGACATCCTAGGCGCGCCCCGGGATTTTCCTGGAGGACCTCTGCTCCTCGGCCGCTCACCGCAGGGGCAAACAACAACCACCTGATACAGCGGAGAAATGGTATGTGTTTTGGGAATAGGGAAGCCTGTAAGTCATATATGCGTGGCTAGGGCTGCTGGTAAGACACAGAGAGACGTCCTGTGCACAGCGCTGTCCCTGAGTGGTGAGCTTGCAAGCGACTGGTTAGGGCTGGCTAAGGGAAATCGGTGAAGTAATTCGTCATCCTTAGCTGGCAAGGGGGGGATTCGTTGTCCGGTAGAGCGGCCACGAGTGATTCTGGTGGTGAATAGAGTGGATCCCTAAGGAAACTAGTTTGAAAGAGAACTAGTTTGAAGTATTGTTAACACCGGTGTTGTGTATGTGTGTGGGGTGCAGATTAGTCTGCACGAGCAAATGAGAAATTGATTGATGAAGTGTGAGGCAAGTGGTCTACTAGAAGTGAATATTTGGGTATGGCTGTGAATTATTAGCTTTGGTATATGAGTGTGGGTTTTTGGAATTTTTGTTGTACTTTGTTGTTGTGGTCGTAAAAAGTGCTTGTTGTGTTGTATTACGTGTTTATTGTTGTTAGGGTGAGTGAGTGTATGCAGTTGTTTGAAATTGTTGTGGTAAGTGAATAAAGAGAAACTTTTTACCACGGCCAGTTAGAGACACTGGGTTTTTTTTCGGTGGCTACATCAAAAGACCATAGCTGTGCCACAGTATGATTAGTAGGTTTTAACATGGTGTCGGGTTTGCAGGCTTGCGGAGTTAAGAGATACTATTTGTTATCGACCTGTCAGAAAACAACCGCGCAGGTTGTAAAGAGAATAAGCTGGTGCATTATAAAAGTTTTGTGTGGACAAAATTACCAAGTTCTTTTTTTAGCAGTGGAATCTTAGAAAATATTGAGAATATTGAGTTAATTTACTTAGTGAAATCAGGAGCATATAAAGAGTGGTTGCCTTTTTATTTCTTTTTCTTCTTCTTTCCCCCTTCCTCCCTCTCAGTAATTAATCTTGATTTTTATTTTTTTTCTTTCTCTCTCTCTCATACCAGCTTGGCTTTGAGTGAAATAAATGGGATGCTTGTCTGATGCCAAAAATACCTTTTTGTTTTGAATGTAAAATAATTACTGTAAGGTTTGGGCATTGTGTAAGTATGCTGTGACAGAGTGGTCAGAAGCAGCTGTTAGTGCCTTAGTGTGTGGAAAGAGTAATTTAGTTCCTGAAACCTGGTTAGTGCAAGAGGAAAATTGGGAAAAAAAAAAAAAAAGAGAAAAAAACAGAAAAAAAAACCCCAAAAAAAATCCAGTAAGTCAGTGTGAAAAGAGGTTTGCCTAGAAAAGGGATTGAACCAAGAGAAGGAAATAGATAAAATGGGAACTGGACAAAGCAAAGAAGTTCCTAAAACAACTTCACTTGGCTATGTTTTAGCACATTGGAAGAAAATTGCAAGGAGCAAAAGTACAAAAGATAAAAGACCTCTTATTAAATTTTTAACTTAGTAGTGGCCTTTGTACAGGCTAGATGACAGAATTAGATGGCCTCTACATGGGTCTTTAGAATATAACACACTATTATAATTAATGTTTAAAAAAAAATAAAAAAATAGAACAACCAGCAAAGAAGACGGGGTCGAGAACCAGTCATCGCACACATGAAAGAAGACTGAAGAAGACCGGAGGACTCCACCCTAGCAGATCCATTGGTTATAATGAAACTAGGGGTAAAAGAAATAGAATTTTCGGTGGACACGGGGGCAACATACTCGGTTTTAAATAAAGCTTTAATGCCAGTGGGGGATGATTATATCATGGTTCAAGGGGCAACTGGTCAATCTGAAAAAGCATATTTTTGCAAACCTTTAAAGTATAAACTGGGAAAGAAATGGGGTATTGTGGCTAGCACAGGTTTTTCCCACGAGAATTCTTCTTGTGTTTTATAAATAAAGATAAAGTTTGGATGTTATTGGAACAGTGTCCCAGAACTTGGACAGTGCAGGCCTGGCCAATCAGGCCTGGGGGAAGGCTTCTGACTGACCAATCTGGGTGACTATTGAGAACTCTATAAATGTGATGAAATCAAAACAATAAAGGTCATTCCTTCTTGCCACTGAGAACCGATGCATTCATTACTCTGCTAGCTGCTCAACAGCGACAGGGTATTCACAAGTTTTTGTACATGCCCAGATCTCCAAAAGCCCTTTTGGGCAGAGATCTGTTGGAACAGTTACAAGCAACCATTTCATTCAAAGATGGGGAAATTACTCTGGAGGTAAATGATCAACAATATGTTGAAATATTAAGTTTAATGCTAACAACCACAGAGGTTGAGAGAGAAATTAGTGAAGAAATTATGAATCAAGTATTCCCTGGGGTATGGGCAACAAACGTACCTGGAAGAGCTAAAAATGCACCTCTTATACAAATTAAGTTGAAGGAAGGGAAACAACCAGTCAGGGTTAAACAATACCCCCTTAAGAAAGAAGACAAGGAAGGAATTAGCCCAGTGATTGAAAACTTTTTACAGCTAGGGCTATTGAGAGAGTGCAAATCTGATTTCAACTACCCCATTTTACCAGTCCGCAAACCTCATGGGTCATATCGGGTGGTACAAGATTTAAGGGCAGTAAACAAAATAACTGAAGACCTCTATCCTGTGGTGTCAAATCCCTACATGCTACTAACTGAGCTAACACCTGAACTAACCTGGTTCATTGATTTAGATTTGAAAGATGCCTTCTTTTGCCTCCCTTTCCATGAAGCCAGCCAGAAAATATTCGCGTTCGAATGGGAAAATCCCAAAAGCGGACGCAAAACTCAGCTCACTTGGACGGTGTTGCCTCAAGGATTTAAGAACAGTCCCACCCTATTCGGGGATCAACTATCAAAAGACCTGGAATCCTGGGAAGCCCCCTCTGAAGAAGGGAAGCTATTGCAATACATTGATGACATCTTAATAGCTACCTGGACAGAAGCTCAAGTAGTAAAACCAAAAGTAATTTATTTGGGCTATGAAATCAGGGCTGAGCAGCGAATTTTGGGACGAGACCGGAAAGAAGCCATTTGCCAAACCCCGAAACCCCGAACTGTAAAGGAGCTACGGACTTTCCTGGGGATGACGGGATGGTGTAGGCTTTGGATCCTTAGTTATGGGGTCCTTGTAAAACCTTTGTATGAGCTCATCAAAAAGGAAAGTGCAGCAGTGCAAAACCTGAGGGCAGCCCTCCCCTGCTGCGGGGGAGGGCTGCCCTAGAACCGGAACACGCAGGATGGTCATTCCATGGCCACGAGCTGTGGGGCTGGTCAGACACGGTTCTTGTAGAAGCGTTGCAGGTTTAGAAAGGCAGCTGTTTGGTTCCTGGTCTCCATGGTGTTTTATTTGAGGAAAACAGGGGAGGAGTGGGGAGACTGGGGAGGGGGAAGGGAAGGCGAGGGAGGGTACAGGTTCCATATGAGTCCAGAACCAAAGAGGCCCGTTCTGGATCTGGCTGGGGATTTTATCTCTAGGGATGGG